>NW_009699473.1:150101-152738 GCF_000703405.1 Apaloderma vittatum
ATGGCTTTAAATAGAGCTGTGTGCAAAGTCAGACACAATGGAATATCCATTCCTGCAAATTGTTCTCAGTAAATCTATCTAATCTATTTATTTGTCCTAGGATCATGCACATTTAGATCAGTGTTCTGCCAGCTGAATTAATAATTCTTATCTCAAAGTAATTATGTTGGTCCATAAGTTTTCACCACTGTGCTGTTCCACATCATATCAAACTGTGTGATGTCTCATTACATTAGCATAAAATGTGTTGTAGTGGTGCACAGCATGGTGTAGTGGCTGACTAGAAATGATGCAGCATTCCTAACGGTAGAGAACTAGCAAGTGTCACTGATATTTAGAAACTTGTGTATACTGCAGTTTGATTACTCTCAGGAGAATTTGGTTTTTGTCATTTCCTTTACATGTAAAGAGCCCGAACTGGATTTTAACTTTTATGACCCAGATCCGGTGCTCCAGAGGAGCACTCTCAGAACCCCAAAAGAATTCAAACCCACCTTTTAGTTACAAAAATGTGCCAGTTCTGAATTTATTGACCATCTGTCAGACTTCACTCACTACTAGCTAGCTGTCATTGTTTGTTATTTGATGCACTCCTATAATGACTCACTGCAGGGAGCTACCAGTATCTCCATCACAGTGATTAATGAGGTCACTGTCTATCCTCCAGCATCTCAGCCTATAATTATTTCTATTCTCTACTAGATAATATGCCAGATCAGATGAAAGCAATGTGTTTATATATAGTATTTGTCCCTAATAATAATATTCACCTCTTGTGAAGATATTTGACAGATTGTTTTCATTTAGTATTTTTCTTTAATTTGAGACATCGTTTAAACCACTCACGTTCAAAATCATCTTCTCATGAGCAGTGAAAACAAATTCACGACTGAGTTCCAGTACTATTTCTCTGTCCTGAAATGTCTACTGTATTCTGTATCAATATCTAGTATATGAATATTTCTTTCCCGTTTATGATTTTTTTGGATAGATAAAAGTTTTAAATTCTTCCATTATTGCTGCTGGTGCTGTTTTAGTTTTAAGACAGTGGTCCTAGCCACAATCCAGAATTGGATTCGAGCAAGCAAGCACAAGGTGGTAGGTTGTCCTACCTTGAAAAACTTGTGAAATTTCCCTAATACTGTTTCTTTAGAATAGTCATTTCCCAGGAATCCCATGAAGACTATATTTCCATTGTGCAATGGATTTACTAGTGTACAACAAGATATAATTCCCATCTTGAGGAGTTTGAAATCAAGAGAAGGAAGTTTTATTGTATTAGGGACCAAAAAGAAGGATAAAATATTTCAGTAGAATTAGAGAAGAAGGATTTTCTTGTCACTCAGATATCATATTGAGAGGAACATCAGGGCTTATCTTCAGCAAATTATTTAGGGCTGTGTAAAATGTCTCTTCTGAAGTGAAAGATTTATTTTGGGTACTTTTTATAGAAGCTAAGACAAAAATGGTCTAGATTCAGAAAGCAGAAGAAACAGTGTGAGTTTCTGTTCTTCACCCTACAAAATACACTTTTTATGTGGTGCTACAGCAAAGAGGGGACTTATCCAACATGAGGGAACTGTCAGGTTCAAATCCTTTCTATTCCAAAATGATTTAGCACAATCCTCCTACAGGGGAATGACAAAAAGAACTTGTAGGACATGTCAGATCTTTTTGTTACTTTAGTTTTGTGGAAATCATTGGAAAAGTTTGAGAAAACCTGCAAACAATTTTGACTGCCAAGATTTGCCAGTTTACATTCTTATCTGGACAATAAAGTCTATGTTTTGTACTCATAAAATAATTTCTGAAGCTAAATGTATCAACATCTGTGATGCATTAAAATACTACAGTCACATAAACTATGTACATAAAGGGAGGCATTGATAATCTCATTGATGACTTGCAGAGATGTTTTAATGTTTTGTGTCAGACTGACAAATATTCTGATCAATCATTATTCGGCAGAAGATATTACTAAACACAATTAAATTAATGCAAAATGCATATTTTACCACATTATATTTTAGATCTTAACAATAAAATTGTTCTTCAAGTATTCCTTTTATGATGACCATTATTTTACGCTTTAATTCATTCTTTTTACCAGAATGCTTTGCCATTACTATTATTCATTGTTAGACTAATTAGCTCTTCTATTAAGATATGACAGTTGAATTCCTTTCTATTATAAAGCCCAGTCACAGATCGACACTAAAGCTCAGGTTATTTTACTGAGGTTATAATTACTTTTCTCACCATTAGGTCAGTCATTTCACCCTTTATGCAATGAAAAACTTTAACCACACTGAATAAACTGTTTACTCAAGAAGCCCAGCAAGGCCTGGATAGAAATCCCTGGTAAGTCACAGGATACAGCAAGATTTCTGTGCAGGACTGAACAAAGAAGCAGAGGTGTTTGCCTATTGACAATTCAGAGATGAAGATGGACAAATCATAGAATCATAGAATGGCCTAGGCTGGAAGGAACCTTAGAGATCACCTAGTCCAATCTCCCTGTTGGGGCAGGGACGCCACCTCTTGACTAGACCTGGCAGCACATGGGGACCTAGCAGGAATTGAACCCGCGACCTCGGTGTTGGTCCTTGTTGCCAGCACCATGCTCAAACCACTGCG
>NW_009699473.1:152750-171913 GCF_000703405.1 Apaloderma vittatum
CCCCCGACAAAGCTGGAGAAACAATATACTTTCCCTGATGTATAGAAGTAGCTTATAAATACTTAAAGGCTGGGTGTCTGGAGGATGGGGTCAGCTTTTTTTCAATGGTGCCCAGTGAAAGGACAAGAGGTAACAGGCCTTCCTTAACTTTTGAGAGGCAATTTTGGAAGATTAAAGCGAGAGAGAAATTTTTTAATGCTCTTCTCTGAAAGGAGAAAAAGGGAACAGAGGGAACCTGATGAAGATAACCTGTTGTTTCTTCCCTCTTTCTCTGTAACACTAGTTTGGAAGAGATGGGTGAATAAATTCCACCAGAATTTTTTTTTTAAAAAAAAGAAACAGAGAAAATAAAAGCACATATTTCACTGCTCGGGTGGGTAAAAAATGACGATTTAGATGATGTTGGTGTTGTAGCAGCAGAATTAATATGGGGAGGCTGGGGAAGATATAGACTCATCGTTCCTCTCAATTGATGACTTGCGTGATACTTTACAATATGGTACAATGCATTAGATCTTGTTCAGTAAATTTTTAACACTCCTTCATATAAAAATTTGGGAGAATGTGCAAATCAGTGGCTTCCATGATTTAAAATTGGCTCAGGATTATTTTGAAAAAGCTAGTCAGGGAAAAAGTACAATATAGCCCTAAGAGGGAGGACACCATATCTGAGTCCACATTTTTGAACCTGAGGGTTGGTAGCACTGTATTTTGACAGAAAATCCCCAAACAGTTCTAATAGATAGTATATTCTCAACTTAATTAAAATAATTTTAGAAAATATCATGCATAATACTGAGTCAGTCAAACATAAAGGCAAATTCCAATTTCAAGAGCTACTATTTTTTTTTCTTTCACAGCATATTTGCTAGTTAAAATCCATTTATTTCACTTCATAATACCACGGAATTGGCTTTTTTGTTATAAAGAATAAAGAGGTTCTTGTTTCATGAAAAAGCTTTACTCTATAGAGCTTTAGGAAACTTGTACAATCTTTTTCCTCACATTAGCTCTTCTATTTTTATTTTCCTTTCAGTTTGGTATTGTTTTCCACCACAGAGCTTTGTCTCATGCAGATTTTCAAATTTATCAGGATTTCTCATTTGTTTGAAATTTTTTCAAGCATAAGGGATATTTTTCTACTAGCAGTTCCAAAAATACATATCCCCAAAAGATATAACTTTTATAATGATAACCTAGGGTGCAAGAAGGGACACAACTGAATAACAGAAAAATAACTAAATAAAACTAACATTTCTTTTGTGAGCACAAACCAGCTGGGAGCTGAATTTGAGTAGATCCAGTTATTTATTATGATAGGTTGTAATTAGTCAGCATGTTGCTTGCATTTGCTTAAGATTCTACTTGCTGAAACAGAGAAAGTGTTTGAAGGAAAAGAAGCCATAAGACCTTTGGCTGACCTGATCCACTGGCCTGTTTGGAGATATTAGTGGATTTAGAGTTTCTGTGAGCAAGTGGTTTCAAGAAAAATACTGTAAAACACAGTTTTGCTCTTACTTACTCTCTTTCATTGTTTTACTGATGTAAATTATTGCATTCTAATTCTGTGTTATGAGATTAGTTGGGGTAGAATTTTGTTGTTTTTTTTTTTTTTTAAATTTTTATGTATTCCTGCCCTTTCTAGCACAAGGGGAGCCTGAAATGGGGACTTGTAACTCTATTATACAAATAATAACAACAGTTAACAGTATTTTGTCTCTGAGGTATTAAGATTACAAATTGAGCTGTGTTAATGACTAATTAGTGTTTTCAGCATCTTCCCAGGGCACAAGTCAAGCAAAAGGTAATTTTCTTGGCTTTTTTTTATTCATCCTCTCCAGAGATGAACATTTTATTACATTAAATCTCTGTGTTTTTTCAGGCAAGCATGTAAAATTTTATTTTAAAATTTGAGAATAGATCACTTTTAACCTGAGAAATTTCCAGCTATAGGAATTTCTGATCTCTTTTATCTATGTTGTAGAAAATTTGTTGTTTTGAAGTGTTCATGTAAAGATTATGAGGAAACAATGACACTTTGCATATGAAATTGTCCATATACGGAAAGAGAGGAAGATAGTCCATTACCTATATCCTGTCATTACGGTGTCTATCTGATTTTAACCACATGAATTTTCTATGAATGTTCTGCATTCCAGCAGGCTTAGCTTACTTTTGAGGTTTGGGGCAATTACAACAAAGTGAAAGAAACATAAAAAAGCCAGTCTTAGACTCAGTTTGGTAAAGAGAATATAAAAGCAGAAAGGGATCTGAGAGGATGTAAATGGTCTCAGTATGGGTAATTCTACATTTTTGAAAATTCTTTTTAAAATAATGTTCATTGTCTTCTTGACCATAACATGAAGGGTTCTTTCCCAGTTTTGCATATGAACAAGGATTTTAGAAGAAACAAATAATAGAGTACCCTTAATAGTACTTTTAATTAAAAAGAAAAAAAAAAAAAAAGAAAAACCACATCCTAAATTATGTGTTATTTTAAACTGAAAAAAAAATAAATTTCTTCCTTGGATGTACTGCATGTTTCTTTCCTCCCTCCTCACACACCTCATTTCTTTCCATACACTTCCTGTCCTGGAAATGTGTTCTCAAAACTACATTGCTCATCTCAACAACTATAGCTTGTGTCCTAGGTTAACATAGTCTTTATATATCAACTTTAGATTAAAAATTCCTCAAAAATAAAGAAGAGATATGAAAAATAAAGAGTTTATTTAAGCAGATGGACAGTTCTTTGAGGCCTCACCTCTAGCCCTGTGTGGACTTCTAGGCCCTCACTTCAATAAAGACCTTGAGGGGCTGGAGCGGGTCCAGAGGAGAGCAACGAGGCTGGGGAAGGGACTGGAGGGAAAGTCCTGTGAGGAGAGGCTGTGGGAGCCAGGGGAGTTTAGCCTGGAGAAGAGGAGACTCAGGGGGGACCTTCTCACTCTCTACAACTGCCTGAAGGGAGGTTTTAGTCAGGTGGAGGTCGGGCTCTTCTCCCGGGCAACCAGTGACAGGACGAGAGGTCATGGCCTGAAACGGCATCAGGGAAGGTTTAGGTTGGATCTCAGGAAACGCTTCCTCACGGAGAGGGTGCTCAGGCACTGGGATGCACTGCCCATGGAAGTGGTGGAGTCACCGTCCCTGGAGGTGTTTAAGGAGAGGTTGGATGTGGCACTTAGTGCCATGATCTGGTTGATGTGATGGTGTCGAGTCGTAGACTGGGATTTATGATCTCAGAGGTCTTTTCCAGCCTCAACAATTCTGTGATTCTTGCTGACAGTACAGAAAAATTCTACAGGACAATAGCATTTTAGCTGAAGTTTCCAGAAAAAAATAATAAAATATACGCTGCCTTTGCTTTTCTGTATTCCAGATAAACTTATCTACATTCTGCAAACAAATGGCTAGTAAAGTATTTTTACATTTAAGCAGTAATTTCTACTCCAGCCTTGAATTCTTGTCAGGGGAAAAATGAACTCTCTCCAGGATGCAGATCTGCTGTCATTTTGAAAGAACAACATCTTGTTTCCCACTTCTTTCCTACATGTCTTTTAAAATCATGCATCAAGTAATGTCTGCCTTCTCTTACTTGCATGGGGCCTTGCCCTCACTGTTCGTCAAATAAACAGATGTGATAGTTAAAGCGGGCTTTTCAAAAATATTCAGTGCTGGATTAAATATCAGTGGTAAAATTCTCCTCAATTTAGTTGGACAGAGATTCAAACAATCTTTCATTCTTATTATTTATACGAGCCTCCATTTTTTGTTTTCTTCTTATATACTGATTTTTCCTGAGTTCCATGAGCTTTTCTGTTCTTGCTCTGGGGACACCATTGGTGACTTGAGTTTAAATTCACAGCGTTATGTATCTATCCATAGCACAGCTTCTAGTAGCACATGAGATACCGCACCAGGTGTAGTTTTCATGCTGCTGATTAGGGTACTTCGTAGAGATGTTTGGAACATAACTTTGAAGTTCTCAATGCTGAGCAGGAAAATGGACCTGAATTACCCTCTCACTACAGTGTTCAATCTACTAGGTTGTGACAGTATATGTAGATACCACTTCCTCTCTAAATAAAATTGTCAACAATTCATGAGCTGTCTGTTTCTCCAAATGTTTGTGTGTTCTAGGAATACAGATGGGGTTGGATCTCTTAAAGGAATGAAGCATTTGTAATGGGACTGAGGCAGGAAACCCCAGAAAGTGACAGTTCTAAGAAGAGCAGAAGCAAAAATGAAAGCTCGGATAATTTTTAATTCAAACAGAACATTCAGTAGAACTAGCAGTGGCAGAATAGGGGTTTTGGACTGAAATCTTGATCTTTACTGCAGTCTTGCTTCTATTCAGCCTTGTGATATTCTCTCTCCTCTTTTACTCTGCTTCCAAATCCATTGAGATAATAGTGATTTACTGCTACTCCGGCTCATAAAGATGCACTAAAAGTCTGATCCAGGAAGATGGTAGGATTTTTGCCACGATGAATCAGTATAACTCACATTGCATAAAGTGAGCAAGTGCATTTTAGGACGCGATGTGTCTTTGTACTGTCTCCTGTGAGAGTGCATGGAATTCCCTTAAAGAGAGCAACTACAGCCTTGTTTTTACATTGTGAGGCAGACATGTTTCATCTGGAAACTGTAATTTTTCGTTATGTTTCTACTATTGAGTGTCCATGACTATTGGCCTCTGGGAGGTCAGTATAAGGTCAAATCCTTGTCAGAGTTAGTCTTTTTGAAACCATAACAACTAGATCTATGGATTTAGTGACTTCTGAATTTCTCTCTTTCAGAATTACCACTACTTCGAGAACCTCTAGATTTTTAGGTTGCTCATTCCTCATTCTGTATAAAGTGTACCCCAAAAAGATGTTTGGAAAGGAAAAAGAAAGAGACAAGTCAATACAGTATAAGGACTGACAATCAGTTAGAACTCACAAAATCAGAAGCAGATGTAGGCCAATTAAACTCAACAGTTCACAGGTGTTCACTGGAGTGACTTTAACATAAAAGCACACTTCTCTTTAGTGCTCCTTAACTTTTTTTTTTTCCTAGAGCTCTTTACATTTTACATACTTCACTAGGAAAAATAGATCAGTAATTGGAGATTAGTTGGATATAATTGACTTAAAATTCAATATGTTAATTTTTTGTTTGATTTTGGAATTACGGTGACTTATACTTAGTGAGAGGATGAAGGTTAAATGGTACCACATAATTTGTTCATGTTATTTGGTTTTGAACT
The DNA here is from genome assembly GCF_000703405.1 of Apaloderma vittatum. Lineage (NCBI taxonomy): Eukaryota > Metazoa > Chordata > Aves > Trogoniformes > Trogonidae > Apaloderma > Apaloderma vittatum. Next base: position 157,999 of record NW_009699473.1, read on the forward strand.
CTTGTCAGAACACATCCACTGTTAAAACTGATATGCACAAGATCTGCAGGTTGTTAGAAAATGCTGGAACTTCAGTCCTAATTGGCTTCAATGTTTACAATTCTTTCTCAGCAGCATGTGATGGAATTTGTCATTGTCTCCCTACCTGGACACTGTGCTATCAGCCAGAAACACAGCACATATGCTGTTCATTCTTTCCAAGCTGGTGCTGTTTCTCTGACTAATGTTTTAGGAGTTTACTGAGGGGAATGGGCAGAGTGATAATATACACATTTTTCATAAGTATCTGTTGTTATGGTATTACCATTAAGCCTTTGACTTCCTATCACATTGCATAATGCAAAGGTTTTCTTTTGCCCAGGTGCTGTAACATATGGAAGATAAAATTCCATCTAGTTTTTATAAGTTCTATCTGGCTGATCTTTTTCTGGACATCACATAACACAGATTTGGCCTTAGCATAGCTCTCAAAATGATGTGTGATTTCTTTTCATGGCAAGTTGGACTCTAGAAAAATTTTTGCTGCAGATAATATTTGCATTCACGGTGAGATGCACCTGGAAGTTCAAAGAACAAGCTGGAAAGTATTACCATCTTGAACTACATTTACAAAGCAAACCTTACATTATTTGGCTTTATTTAACCCGCTTTTCAGTGCCATTTTTCTTATGCCAATGCACACTCTGCTTCTTAAGCAAATGAGCTGTCTGTCTCAATTTGTTGAAATCTTCAGGATCAGACCTGATAGCCTTTAGCTTTTGACTTTCCAGATTTGGCAGAAAATTACATCTAGTCAACAGGCTAAAGCTTTTACTGTGTTATTTGAGAACTAATGTAGCCTTAATTCTTACATTACATTGACTCCCAGTATTTGACTTCCCTCTAGCAATTTCCACATTAATCTAATCTGTCTAGAAAAGATATGCAAGACACTTTGGCATCCGTGTGTTGTCATTTGCACTTCCTCTCTCTTTGTTTCATCTGTATCAGTGTGCTTTTCAGTAGTATATCCTGCGAGTCTTTGTTCTTGTTGATTTCTTTGCACTGTATAATGAGAAGCTATGTGGGCCTTCTGAAAACACAGGAGGTATTGCTGGAAGGTATTGATAAAATAGCAGAGTTTGAGTAATTTAGTCCATAATCTTATTTCAAATATTGAAGTTGCCCTTCTGAGTAACAGCAGCACGTGGATTCTTGTTTATATATCCAGACATACTTGCTGACTTGGACTGAAAGCACAGTTAAACTCGCATAGAGGATTTTATCTATGTACAAGAAGAGAGATCTAGATGATTTTTGCTAAATAAAACTGTCGTTGGTCCAGTTTGATTTTTTTTATACTACTTTCCTGTAAAAATTGACCTTGTGTGTGGGCACTGTAAAGAAAAAACACTTGGTGGATCCTACTTTGCCTCTTCTGAAGTTCATTTAGTCACCTTTTCTTCCACATGCTAACAACTGATATTAGGTCTATGTGTCTTATCATCATTAAGAGGAGCACTGACAGGATGTGGAGTTGTTCTCATATTCAAGAAGTATAGGTGTATAGATCAGACCAATGGTCTGGCAGCAAGTCCCAGGACATGCCTTTAGCAGATTAAAACAACTCTGTAATTCTATGCCAGTGTTCAGAGATTCAAGGACTTCATAGAATCTTAGAATCATAGAATCATAGAATGCGTTGGGCTAGAAGGGACCTTTAAAGGTCATCTAGTCCAACCCTCCTGCAGTCAGGTGAGACGTCTTTAAATGGATCAGAGCCCTGTCAAGCTAGACCTTCAATATCTCCAGGGAAGTAGCTTCCATCATCTCTCTGGGCAACTTGGGCCGGTATTTCACCACCCTCATACTTCTTCCTAATATCTACTCTAAATCTACTCTCTTCTAATTTAGAATCGTTGCCCCTCATCCTGTCACTACACATCCTTGTAAACAGTCCCTCCTAGGGTTTCTCTGTAGGTCCCTTCAGATACTGGAAGGCTGCTATAAGGTCTCCTCGGAATCTTCTCCAGGGTGTACAATTGCAACTCTCTCGGCCTGTCATCGTAGGACAGGTGCTCCAGCCCTTTGATCATTTTTGTTCCTCTCTTCTGGACCTGCTCCAACAAGTCCATGTACTTCTTGTGTTAGGATCACAGCACTCCAGCTGAAGTCTCACAAGGGCAGAGTAGAGGGGCAGAATCATCTCTCTTGATCTGCTGGCCACGTCTCTTTGGATGCAGCCCAGGATGCGATTGGCCTTCTGGGCTGTGAATGCACATCGTTGACTTATGTCAAGATTTTCATCCACCAGTACCCACAAGTCCTTTTCCATGAGGCTGCTCTCACTCATATCATCCCCCATCCTGTACAGACAACAAGGATTGCCCCAAACCAGGTGCAGGACCTTATACTTGGCCTTGTTGAATCTCATGACTTTCACTGATCCCAGCACAGACCTCTGAGGGGCACCACTTGTTACCTATCTATCTCCAACTGAACATCGAGTCATTGACCATATCCCTCTGGATGTGGCCATCCAACCAGCACCTTATTCACTGAATAGTCCACCTATATTTTATAATATGTATGTCTCTAGCTTAGAGAGAAGGATGTTGTGGGTGACTGTGTCAAAGGCCTTGTGGAAGTCCCTTGTTCACTAATGTAGTCACTCCACTGTATAAAGCTGCTAGGTTGGTTAGGCAACTGACTTCCTAAGTCAGTTTGGAGGCTTGGCCTTGGCCAGCAACTGTACACCCACCCAGCTGCTCCCTCATACCCTCTCCTCAAAAGGACAAGGAGGAAAATAAGATGAAAACAAGTCATAGGTCTGGTGTGGGTCCTCCATGAGTTGCAGTATGGGTACCTGCTCAATGTTGTCCTCCATGTGTTGCAGGGGGACAACGTGCTTCACCATGGTCTTCTCCAGAGGCTGCAAGGGAATCTCTACTCTAGCACCTGGGACAAATCCTTCCTCTCTTTCTTCACTGACCTCGGTGTCTACAGGATGGTTTCTCTCACGTTTTCTCAATTTTCTCCCTTAGAGATGCTGTGCAGTGTTCTTCACCATTTCGTAAATACAATGTCCCTGAGGTGTCATCAACTTGTCTGAGGGTCTCAGCTAAGCTATGAGGAGGATTGTCTGGAGCTCTCTGGAACCAGCTGTGTCCAGCATTGGACAGCCCCAGCCTCTCTTCACAGAAGCCATCCCTCCAGCACCCTACTTCCACTGCAGTGTTCTCCTGATATTAATGATTCACATCATACTAATGAATTTATCCCTTATTATGATTTATATCTCGCTCAATTCATCTCTATTTCAGGTGGCTGAGTGGGAATGGGGGCAGACAGGCTTTCCAATCAAATGTTCAAGGCACCAAGCTTTTCTGAGGAGAGGAGGTATATTCTCAGGCTTTTTGCTTTATTTTTGCTTGCAGGCAACTTTCATTTATGGACTGAATACAAAGTTAAGAGTTCTACCCTCTACTTTTCCAAGGTAAGGATATTACTTTAATTCTCCATGTTGTAGTTTTCACTATCTGCCATAAAATAAACTGCAACTTAATTATTAAGGTAACATATAAACTAAATAAAATAGAATATGTAACCAGTGATTAACATTTCAAGTTTATGGAGTAATACGTAAGTTATTATTCCCTGTTTTGAAGTGGTTGTGATAATGGAGGGACTTTAATATGTAACATCTGAACAGTTCTGAGCCACTGTTATGTCTTTTTGGAAGGTAAAAGCTGTTATTCAGCATGACATAATAGTGAGTTTCTTATACTTTTTGAATCGTAAAGTAAACAAACAGTTGGTTAAGGAATTAAATTATTTAAATTGCAAGTGGAATTTGTTACTCTTTCAAGTAATTTTTAAAAATTAATAAAACATTACTTAAGTAAATTTAGTGCTTATATCTCAAATATAATGTAATAAATTTCACATAAATGAATAAGTCATTAGTTAATTTTAGTGTTAAAACCAGATCATTTGCTAACAGTTAATATGAGCCTGGAGAACCTGTGGTTCTTGATGCAGTCGACACTGATTACATGAATGTCTGATTTGACCAGTTGGCTGGGTTGGCTAGGGTGGCAAGAGTTGATGGTACTGATTTATCTCATCAGTCTGCTTCACTGCACTTCCTATTTTAGGCACAATAGTGTCCTTGTCATAGTTACACTTCCTGCAGAATTTTTTGTGCCGTACATTGTTTAAAAAGAGTTTTGCTAGACGAGTGGTCACTTTGCAAAGTGGAAACATGCTGCAGATCACATCAGGAAAAAATTATGTTGTTTGACAGGCCCCTTCAACCCAACCATATCCCAGCTGCAAATTCTGTCAGACTCCAGAAATCTGCTCTCAATCTGACCTGAGAAGCGGTAGGTAAAATTCTAGAATTGTAAAAGACCATGCTTCCTAGATTAGCAGCCTCCATAGCATGAGTTGTTTGATGCAAAGCTGGAGAGCTCTGCAAAACAAAAAAAGCATTGAGTTACAGCATGAGCTCCATGACAGAATTTTCACTACCAGCTTTTTTAAAAGTTTACTTTCATGGAGCTTTTAATACATCTTTTTCACTTCCAAGCAGGTGATTTTTCACTGCCTCGATCGCACTTTCCCTCTTTGTGCTCCTCTAAAACATATTGGCTTGATGCATGGTTACAAATGCTTCATCAGCAGCCCTAGATGTTCTCTTTGGGAATCCGAGCTTGAACTGTCAACCTTGGCCATCTCAGAGAAGATAAGGAAGCTGGTCATTTCAGGATTTTCAAAATGCAAAGGCTTTTGTGCATGGAAATTGAAGAACAATCACCTTATTTCTAAATACTTTTAATTAAAAGAGTGTAACTAATTTAATCCCCCTTTTTCTTTTTTTTCCCCTAGATCTGAGTCTGTAATCACTGAAGAGCTGAGTTTTACAGAAAATGCTTAAATTATATCTATTGTAGTACATTTAAAAAAATAATATTAATTAATACCATTTGGTAAGATACAATACGATGATAATTTCTATGAAAAGCAATTGAGAATCTCAAAAAATTGGTAATTAAACATGGTATAAATTTATTCTGTCTGGTGACATACCAACTACCTATCATCAACCATAGCCACCTCCACAATGTTTTTGCGTTCCTGTCTATTTTTAATTACATAAATGATTGCATTTTTAGTTCACCTTTCAAAACTCCATATGTATCAAGGATAGGGTGCATTATACATGACAAGTGATACAGCGTATTTTCATCAAATCCAACAATACTTGCTCATAATTACTTTTTAATCGTGTAAATGACTTAATAGCATTAGATGAGAGTAACTGTATCTCTTCCTGATTATGGGAAAGAAACTATTCAAGTGAGTTAGAACGTAAGGAGCTCTTGATTCCTACTTCTCCGAAGGCTGAGAGTTTTGCAATTCTAGTAAAGGAACAGTGTAAAAAGCTCATCCCTTCCTTGGAGACAGAGAGCCAGAAGGAAATTGAATTATTAATCACTGGCTAGTACACGAGGTTTGACAAAAGCCTTCAGCTGTGCTGCTTTCTCATTTTTATCTAGCTCCAAGTAAGCCAAGTGTCACCTGATTCTCACCTTCTAGTTATCAAAAATCTTTACATGGATTTTTTTTATTAGAGCTAGGCAGTCCATCAAAACTGTGATGTTTATTCAAACTCTCTTATTTTTCATAGAATCCTAGAATCACAGAATCCTAGAATGATTTGCATTGGAAGGGACCTCAAAAATCATCTAGTACTAACTCTCCTGCTATGGCAGGTACATCTCCCACTAGATGAGGTTGCTCAATGCTCCATCTAGCCTGGCCTTGAACACTTCCAGGGACAGAGAATCCACAACCTGCCTGGGCAACCTGTTCCAGAGTCTCAGGGTAAAGAACTTCTTCCTTATATCTAGTCTAAGCCTATGCTCTTCCAGCTTCCAACCATTACCCCTCATCCTATCACTACAGACCCTCATAAAAAGTCCCTGCCCAGCCTTCTTGTAGGCCCCCTTCAGGTACTGGAAGGCTGCTGTAAGGTCTTCCCGCAGCCTTCTCTCTTCCATGCTGAACAAGCCCAACTCTGTCAGCCTGTCCTCGTAGGAGAGGTGCTCCAGCCCTCTGACCGTCTTGGTAACCCTCCTCTGGACTTGCTCCAACAGCTCCATGTCTTTGTTGTGTTGGGGGTTCCAGAGCTGGACACAAAACTCCAGATGGGATCTCACAAGGGCAGTGTAGAGGGCAGAATCATCTCCCTTGACCTGCTGGTCACACATCTCTTGATGCATCCCAGGATACAGTTGGCTTTCTGGGCCACAAGTGTACACCGTTGGCTCATGTTGAACTTATTATCCACCAACATGCCCAAATTCTTCTCCCCAGAACTGCTCTCAATCCACTTGTTGCCCAGACTGTACCTGTGCTTGGGATTGTCTCGACCCAGATGCAGGACCTTACACTTGGCCTTGTTGAACTTCATGAGGTTGGCCTGGGCCCACTTCTCAAGCTTGTCTAAGTCCCTTCCATCCAGTATGTCGACTGCACCACACAACTTTGTATTGCCATCAAACCTGCTGAGGGTACACTCGATGGTGCTGTCCATGTCACCCACAAAGATGTTAAACAGTACTTATCCCAGTACTGATCCCTGAGGGACATCACTTGTCACTGATCTCCACTTGTACACTGAGACATTATGGGGTGGAAGTTCCATTTTTTAGAAGGAAAATGACCTACAGTGTTGTGGGTAAACATCATTGATAAAACTGCATCTTGATGGAGAGCACGGGACATTATACTCATTCTCATTCTTTTAGTATTTGCTCAGGAGATGAAGGAGGTAGGTTAGTGTCATATATGTAAAGGAGTATTTGCTGAAATGCTTTCTTGATTTAAAAAGAGAGTAGTTCTAAGTAAAGTCCTAAAGAAACTTTTTTTCCTGAATTGTAATCTATGTTAAATCTATGTTATCAGAAAATCAGTGCTGTGTAAAAAGCATTATTAACCTTTGTAAAACAAGCCAGAATAACTGTTAAGACTGGAAGTATAATGATTACTTTTGCAGTGACTTGCCAAATCAAGGTTAGCACAGTCTTAGGAGAAGTCACAGATCCCCTGGTTTTGTTTTTGTTAATTGAGTACTTATTTTTGTCCCTGTGAAAAGTTACCATGGACACACTGATAGCATGTCTTTTTTGTCCACTTCTTCTCTAACCAGTATAAGGATTTTCTGTGCTGTTCTTTACTCTGACAAGAAACTCTTAAAGCCTAGGTGCATTGGACACATTGAGTCATCTTTACTTGCTTCACTTAGTAAAATCCTTTCCTGAATGAGTGGAGCCTCTTTCTGGCTTTATTTTCCTTACCTTCTCCTCCTCAATATAAGAATGCTGTTCTGGCTCACAAACACTTATGTTCTGCTGCCAATTGTTTTGGATCTGGTGCCTCAGGCACAGAAGTCACCCATTTCTAAATCCTAGAAGATATTTGAGATCAGCACCTTTGACAATGCATCTTGTTTTGTAATCACCTGTAGTTGATTACTGTTTCATATTTCCAATTCATTCCTAGTACACTGATTCTGCAGCTACCAATTCCTTCTCTGGAGAGACAAGGTATCACTTGTTATATAAAGAACTGTGGCCAAATTTTATCTTTATCTCTCTTGTTGTAGTGGGGTAAATACCAATACCGTTTTTTGACTAAAAATTGGAAGGACATTTACTCTCTTCCAATTTGACTGTGGAACCTCTGGCATTACAGAAGATTAGCCAGAGCTCCACCACTGATCCTGTCTCTGGTCTGCTTTACACAGCATGTCAATGCTAAATCTACAGAAAATACTTGTGAATAAAAATGTATTACAAGAGGGGTTTGCCTGCCTTGCCGAAGGGGAACTGAACTTACCCTGGGAAGTTTCAGAAGATCTTAGGAAAAGCAATGGGATATTTTTTTTTTTCCTTACCATGGAGTAGTCTCTTATGCTTGGTGGAAAATCAAATTAATGACATGTTATAGTTTTTTACCTGCTTGTGTGTTTAAATGTCAAGTGCAAAAACTATGTTAAAGAAGAAAATACATTTTCAAAACATGGGACAAAACTACCAGAGAGCAGGAAAGACTGCACATATACCTACTAGTGAGACCTATTTTATGAGCCAGCAATGTGCATTCATGGCCCTTAAAGCCAAACACATCCTGAGCTGCAGACATCACATCAAAAGAAGTCAAAAAGGCCAACTGATTGAGGGAGATGATTGTCCCCCTCTACTCTGCTCTGGTGAGACCCTACCTGGAGTTCTGTGTTCAGCTCTAGAGCCCCCAACACAAGAAAGAGATGGACCTGTTGAGGCAAGCCCAGAGGAGAGAGACAAAGATGATATGGGAGCTGAAGCACCTCCCACACGAGAACAGACTGAGACAGCTGAGGTGTTGAGCTGAGAGAAGAGAAGGCTGCAGGAAGATCTTCTAGCAGCCTTCCAGTACTTAAAGGAGGCTTTCAAGAAAGCTGGAGAGGGATTGTTTACAATGACATGTAGTAATAGGAGAACGGATAGTGGTTGGATCTAGTGGGTCAGGTTGGATGTGTCTTTGAGAAACCTGGTCTAGTGGAAGGTGTCCCTGCCCTGAACTAGATGATCTTTAAGGTGATTCCTTTCAACCGAAACAATTCTATGATTCTATGATTTTACACTCTTATGCTTCTCCAGGTGTGGCATGGAATATGGATTTTGCTACATCACCATCTAGTAGCATATGACACAAGAAAAACATTGCACAATTTGTCTTTAGCCATATTACGTGTATGTCATGCAGTTATAATAAGTCAGACAACAGCCAGACATAATGTTTTCTGGACTGTATTCTGAGTTGGAAATCTTATTTTATATTTTGGAAAGATTATTGGGTTTAAAACATTCATTACTAAAATATGCCCTTAAAAATCTCTGTCAGATTCACAAAATATGTATCACATTTTTGAAAATCTGTAGTCTGTCACAACACATGTAAAATAGAATCGGCTCCATTTTTTTGGCTTAATTTTTTTTTGTTTCCACTGCAATGCCCAAATCCTGTTCTCATATATATATACATTCTTTTTATTTCTGTTTTTATAATAATTAAATCATTATAATGTGTTCTACATAGTTCCAATTAAATACTGGTGACTGCTCTTAAAAAAGGTGTTCATATTTTCGTTGTAAAAATGCCTTGATTTAATAAATACATTCTGTGACTCTGTGAATACCGAAAGGACTACAATCATTACCTAGAAATGAATGTACCAATTTATATTTTAAGAAAAGCAATGTTCACATGGAAAAGTGAAGCAAATGTTAATTTTATTGTGTAAATCCTGTTCACAATGTATGTTCCTTGATTTAAAATTTAAGGTATTTCTACAGTATTGTGAACTTGCAGAAATAAAACATCAGCTAAAATCTGGAGGTTTAAGATTTTTTCTTGAGCTCTGTGTAATAAGTAATGGAAAAGGCGTTTTCATTAGTGCAGTTGATAAAGTTAAAACTTTTCTCGATTAATATTCTCTTGCAGAAATCAGGTACTGCTATGGATTTATACTGCAGATGTGTCTTGGTGCTTGTAATTTCTTTTCCACTAAAGATACAGCTGATAAGGATTTTATTTAATAAGGATAATTGTTGTTGAAGGGTTTGGATGTTTAATATTCCTTAGGTATCTCTACTGACAAATCTAAAAAATGTGAGAATCTCTGATACTTGACGATGACCTTCAGTGATATTACAGGGATTTATGCAAGTCTTATTCAGGTAAATGGTGCAAGGAATATGGTATTTTATTGTTCTTGAGTTGATACAGCATATAAAGAAAAGGTCTGCAGCTGGTGGGTGCTGTGAACAACTGCATGAGTCTCAGATGTCTTTTTGACTCTCCTGAAGATTAACACAGTAGATGGCACCCTTTAAAATCCATATAAATCTAATTTCAAAGAATTTTGGAAGCATTTTAGTATTCTGATTCTATCCTAAGTAATTTTGGGATTGTCACTTAACTGTCCCACCAGTTAAAATTAAGATAAATTGTAACAATAGGAAGTACTGCATGTGCATCAACCACAAGAAGCATTGACTATATCTGTACAAGTGAAACATGTCTGGGAGTCTTCTTGGGCACTGAGATCAGCTGAGAAAAATAACATCTGCTGATGCTCTGTGGCAGGTGTTTCCTCCCCTCAGCTGAGCTGTTGCTAGGCAGATTTCAGGGAATCTGTGACCTGGGCTAGTCCGGACTTGTTACCAGACTGGGAATGGGACTTGGGCTGGTCGGGACTCGGTTACACCCAGGAAGTTGGCCAGCAGCCAATGAGAAGCCGAGATGGCTATGATTGACCACAGTCATCATTGACTAATCTTTAAAACGGGGTTCTTGCCACGCCAATTTTGGAGTTACCTCGTGGCAGCTGACCTGACGAGGTTGTAAAGTCTCCCCCTTGGTCTAGGGTCCCCTACCAAGGTTGATCAGGCGAGAATGGGACTCCCCACCTTATTAAGGTGAGTGTATGATAATCTGGATTATCATTCTCTTGTTAAGGGCTAGTGTTTGAGCTTGATCTTTTCCTCAACCGATACCGAACCTTTAAATTTGGAGGAGCTTATATTCCGTAAATAAATTTAATTTAACTACGCGTGTGAATTTATTTCTTGGATATGGGCGCACTACTCACCTCCTTCTTTACATGCTCCTCTTAGCTTCCAGAACACGGAGTGTGTGCAGTCTCTTTGCTGGGAAACATTCCTGGAATTCATTAACCCTTAATCCAGGTCTGAGAATGGTTTGAGAGAGTGCTAGCAGGACTACAGTTGAAAATTGTGCCAGGGTCTTATTAAAAAAAAGATGGTATAAATTACAGTCTTCCTGTACCAGGAGATGTTCTGCAGCGCTGTCTAATAATTTTTTAAGTGTGGCCTTTCTATCGCTATTACACTCGGACAGATTACTGATTACTGTGGGACTTCTAGGTTTATTCGTAAAAGAGTACATGCAAGGTTTTCTGACAAGAAAAAGAAAACATGTATGATTCATGAAATTCAAGAACTCGGGAGAATAGAGCAACATAAGGGAGACAAAGGTCACTCAGAGAATATGTATCTGGACATACACAAGTGTATAATTATTTGTATATGGTAAAACATTGTTTCTTAGTACTAGCAGAAAAGAGTTCTGTTGATGCAAGGGGAGACTTTGGAAACTTCTCTTCATGCATTTCAGTAACTTCATCTGCTTTAGAGTGCAAGACCTGAAGACTAACTCCATTCTCTGCTGGTGATTAATAACTCCACTCTTGATGGCAAATTATTCACAACTACATGGAATAATCAAAAACTGTGAAGACATTTTCATGCCCACAGCAGCTCTATGCCTACAAGCAAATTTAGATACTACATGAAAAGCCAGTTGAGTTATGTGTACTAGATTCCTCAAATAAGGCAAGGAGGAAGAAGGACTCGCTCTTTCTGCATGAACCATCAGTGTCAGAGTTAATGGAAGACACAAATATTCTCTGAAAATATTAATTTGCTGTTTTCTCAAAGGAGTATCAGAGATTCACTGGAAATGGTTGACCAGCTACTTAAAGGTCTTTAAACACCAAGTCAGTGGGAGATTTAAAGTCTAAAGAGCTTCCTGAAGATCTGTGTGTTGCTGTCTATTTTCACTAATCTTTTATAGCAAATGTAAGACATTCACAGCAATTTAAGGGTTGATACTTCTTTGCAACTCTACATATTCATTACCTTAGAATATTTCCCCCTCCTGCTGTCTTTCTCATGGGTATCTGAACTCTTTAGGTACTGTTTCGTATTAAAGAACTTTCATTCTCTTTTAATTCCACAGTAGTCATATCCTCCACTAAGTTTATGTTTAGCTTTTTTCTCTCCAGGTGTCATTTCATCAGTGAGTAAAATTTGGTTGTTGCTAGGAGTGAGATGCATTACCAATTCAGGGACATATTTCTATTTTCCCAGTGATATTTTTTCCTAAAAGAATTTATTTGTAATATTTTAGACAGAAAAATCCATTGTGGGTTGATCAGAACTTTGATCCTGATCTCATTGCTGATCACTTTGGCATTGATTTAACATTATTCTTGCTTTACCAGGCAGACTAAGATAAAATCTGTCATGTGCATCCATCTTTGTTAAAAGATGAATGAATAAGACAGGCTTTAAAAGCTTTTTAAAGGGCAAGGTGCTGGAACTTCATCCTCAATCTGCATTCTTTCCTACTGTTTTATGGAATGTTCTGAAAATGTGCTTTTCAGAGGTCAGATCAGTTTTTTTTCCAGATTTGAAAAAAGGATGTAAGCTATAAATTAAAAGGCTTACAGAGTAAGTTCAAGAACTAGTTCATTGCAGCTACAGACACCCTATTTCCTTGAAAATTACCACTCATCAAAAGCAAGAATTATATATAATTTCTAGAACTACAGCTAGCTTCACTCTTATCCTTTTGTGGACTTTGCCATTTACAATAAAATTAAAACAAAATAACTTGTTTGTTCTGCTAACTCAGGAAAGAGAAGTACAACCCGCTGGAATAGAAAATACTTAGAAGAGGTCTTAACTAAGTGATTGTAACTATCTATAGAAGCTTTGTGATATACCTTTATCTATAGCAGCTTTGTGATATACCTTAATCTTTTATCCTCCTCTAGATTAGTAGCCAACAGATAAATGTATGATATTTTATAATTAGCTGCTCAGCATCACGTTTATATGAGGGAAAACAGAAGAAATTAATGAATTCCTTGGAAGCACTGTGATAAATACATTGTAACAGGGAAGAATACTCAGCACGGTCAAGCAATCATGATGGGAAAAATGTGCTTATTGAAATACTAGGTCTGAAAATTGCCTGGCTTTCTTGGGGGAACTACCTCTTTGTCAGTATTCCCATTCTCAGGTAAAGAAAAGAGATTCATGGATGTGTGATTCAGATTTCATCTTCTTTATAAGTGCCAGCCCGAGTATTTTTTTTTAAACTTATGACAAACAATCCTAAGCTTCTGTTGTTAAAATTAAATTAACAGAAGCAGATGGGTTAGGGTTAAAATGACTTCTTTGTGGACATTAAGCGATGTTAGCAAAACAGTGAGATTATGCTAAGTAACATTGCCCTGAGCCTGTCACTACCTTCTTCCTCTGCTACACAAGCTGTTTTTCCAGGAGACAGTCTTGTACAATATATATAGAATGGGGATTTGAGTTACAGTGTAATGTAAGATTACATTTGGCGCTTGGATTAGGGCCCTTACTTCCAGTTCTCCTCTGGTTTGCTGTGAAAAACTAATAAGTATGTGTCAGATCCTTTTCTCTTTTACAGAGGTTTGTGACAGGGATAAACCATATTCTCCTGTTAGTCTTGTTAGCTGAAGGCTCAGCCATCAGGTGCTGTACTGTTTTCCTCATTTATTCAGCACTGTATTACCGTCCGTTGTGTCTTGATTGATTTGAAGTTACTTTAACATTTGTAGTCCACACAGAAGATCAGAACATTTCCATCTGTCTTTTGAAGAGGATTCTGAGTATGACAGGACAGTCACGGCATTCTAGATCTTGAAGAAAAGCCAGCGATTGACTCATTGAATGGGCAGAAAGTACATATAAGGAACCAGGACCAGGAAAGCTGTAGTCAGCAGTTGCCTAAGACTTACAGCATGTAATGTAAACCTTGCATGTACAGTTTTATTATCTTTGACACTGAACAGACACTGAGTCCATGTTTTTGCCTGTGTCTAAGAGCACCTTGACTGTGCTCATCAGCACAGTAACAGCTGAATGGGATTTAAAAAACATAACAAAGTTTGATTTCGATTTGCTTTATTCTTCTGTAATGCAAAGTTAACTTCTGAACTAATCATAATGGAGTCTCTATGTGATCAATAGAATAATGTAGGGAA
>NW_009699473.1:171944-191997 GCF_000703405.1 Apaloderma vittatum
ATTAATCTCCTCCTAAAGAAAACTGAACCCAAATGGGTGAGATGAATCATGCCACAAAAGTGTCTCTTCCTCTCTCTTACCTGAACAGGGAATCTAATCAAATATCCAAGATGATTGCATCTTGAATTGGTTGAGATGGAGCCCGCCTCTTCATATTCTTTATTCCAGCGGCCTGAGGAATTAAACATGGGAATTTTCAGAGCATGTGTAATACTGGAAAGACTAGTCATTGCATAAATGCAGCTAAGGCTGCTATTTTCTTTAGAAGAAAACTCTAGTTAAAGTCTTTGTATCACATTTCATAACAGTCTAGTATCCATGGTAACCAACACTGGACAATCAGTTGGTCGAGATGGCTCCTGTGATGTCAGCCTCCTAATGTATCTCCTTGCAAGATCACTAAGCAAGGAAGAAATGGAGAGAGAAGACAGCAGGACTGTCTCAGACTGCTGAAAGAGACGGATATTTGCAGTGCCTTTGTGATATAAAATTGCTCTTTTCCTATTCTGACATCTGATGTATGATGCACTCAATGGTGAAAGACTTAAGAATTTCATGGCTTTAATTTAAAATCTACCATTAATTATTTTAAGGCATAAGCTTACAAGTTCATTAATTCCAGGTATGCTTACTTTCCTAAAACAATTGGGTTTGCACTGCTGAAATCTGTAATTGTGCTATTCCTATTATTTCTATTAAGCTTATAAAGGTGTTTCAAGCTACTGATGGCATACTCAATCTGTCAAATCAACAAATGTTTGCAGAACTGGTGCCATAGCCAATGGGCTGGTTACTTAGGCCATAGGACTCACTTTGAGAAATGTCTGGTAGGGGCTGATGGGGTTCATCATCAAAGATAATCAGAATGTTGAAACATGTCCCTATGAGGACAGGCTGGGAGAGCTAGAGTCGTCCAGGCTGGAGAAGAGATGGCTCTGGAGAAACCGTATAACTACCTTTCAGTGCTTTAGGAGGGCTTACAGGAAAGATAGGGACAGACTTCTTATCAAAGAGTGCAGTAATAGGATGAAAGCTAGCATCTAAACTGAAAGAGAGTAGATTTAGACTAGATATAATGAAGAAACTGTTTCCTGTAAGTATGATGAGACACTGGAACAGGTTGTCCAGAGAAGTTGTGATGCCCTCTTCTTGAAGTATTCAAGGCCATGCTAGCTGGGGCTTTGAGCAATCTGGTCTAGTGGAAGGTGTCCCTGCAGTCTCCAGGGACTTTGGAGCTAAGTGATGTTCCATCCCAAACCATTCTATAATTCTGTGATTCTATGATTCTATGATATGTGAATCACATTTGTTCTTTTTTGTGTAAAGCAAAATTATTGTTCCTTACAAGAAGCTAAAACAGGTGATATTTTTAGAGTGAAAATGTGAATAATTATGGTTTGAATGACATGATGTTACTGCTTTGGGCCATCCTACTTGCAGTTAGGAAAGAATCAGTGAACTAGTTTAACCTCGTGGTGTATGGTATCATTACATCTTTTTGTTTGCTCTTCTACTGCTATATATCAGTGGAACATCATTCTGCTCTCTTTTCCATGAGTAATCACATACTGAAAGTAGGATAGGATAGCATATAATAGCTACTATCGTCATGCCAATACAGCCTCCTGAAGTCTTTTTTGTTATTTATAGAGAAGTCAGTAATTTTGACAAAGAAGTAAATTCCTTAAATTGTATTACCTCTTCTGCACTCAGTTATTAAATCAATAGATTTTTCAGAGACAATGCAGAATTGTTAATCCATGATTCTACCTGAAGAAGGCCCCCACAAAATAAACCAAGAAACATCAGTTTTATTTCAGACCTTGCACCCCTTTCAAAAAAAAAAAAAAGGCAGGTAAACCCTTACATCTGTTGTTTTTGATTTGATGGTTTTGTTGTTGTTAGCAGTGTGATTCTACAAACAGTAGCAGGTTGCAGTGGCATACACAATATTATAAGGTACCTATAGGTAAATTAGGATCTGTGAGTTCAAACTGATGTCATTCTTTACATCTGGTAGATTGCAAAGTGACATCTGCTGCTTTATTGTCCCTCTGAGTACTCAGTTGTCAGTATTTTTCTGCTTTTTGAAACACTAATTCTGGATTTGGCTAAAGCTTCTGCATGCCAGCTGTGGTGGCGGATAGATGGATACCACAAACCATTACTCGTTCTCTCCAATGATGACTGCTATAGAAATAATCCAACTAGGACTGATCTTAATTTTAGATATGTACATCACAGACATCTACCTTTGAGCCTATCACTACTTCTAGGACACATTAATGTTTAACTTCCTTTAGGCATCTTCCTTTCAGTGGGATAAGTTGCCCATTCAATATATTTATTTCTAACTGTAGACTGTGTGAGTTTAGGACATTTAATGATGACTTTTGTTTTGTAAAAATTTACTTTTGGACTGATGAAGCTGCTTTAATGAGTCATTACTTAGACCATTCTGGGCAGCATGAGAGGCTCACAGAGAACTATTTTCAGGAACTGCTAGCCCAGGAACTGTCTTCCTAGACGGCATCAGTGTGAAGGAAAAGTAAAAGCTGCATTAAACATTCAGCCTAGTCCACTAAACAGTTGCAGAAAGCAGAGAAAAAGATCAGCTACCGCCAAGACCACTTCAGGATTTTTGTCCAGTTGGGGTACATCAATACTGGTAAGTTAAATAATTCCAGGAAAATATTCCTGAGTATAGAAACCTGACTCTCTATGCTGCTGAATTATTGAAGTGGTCTCAGTGCAATTTTGGCCTGTGCTGACAGTTTTTAGATAGGAAGAGTCATGAGCCAGGGGCCAAATTGCAATATTGAGTTTGGATATGGATACCCTATTTTAGGGAATAGGCAAATTTAAAGATGTGGTTGCAGACTTTTGCATGCCAATTGTCCTCAATGCCAGAGAATATTCCTGATCATTTTTAATTTACTAGTATACCTGTAGTTGGAGCAGATGCATATATTAATTTCTGATGAAGTTAAATTGACTGAATTTTCTGAAGCTTTCCAGAAAGTTAACTCCAATTCTTCTGTAGTTGAGAAGCATTCTCTATTCATTGTCATTAGAATAACAGCATATTTAATTATTCTCATTTGTGCATCCTTTGTTACACAAACTGTCAGTAGCTAGTTTTTCCTGTTCACATTGAGAAGAATAAGTGCATCTCAAAATGAACACTGTTTTGTAATGAAAATAGTGTCCACTAATAGAAAAGACTTTAGGAACAGAAAGAAAGAAGTCATGTTGTTCTAGCCACACTGAATTTCTCATGTGTTTTAATATGAGCTACTGTTTCTGCTACTCGCCATCATTCTTTCGTACAGGCTGATTCCTGAGATCCTCATGCTAAACTCTTAGAGTGTCCCTTCAGCAGAAAGGGAAATAAAGTCCTCTGCAATCACAAACCTATCACAATTTATTACCACTGTACTTTCAAAAACGTAGCCTCCAGGAGATAATTTCAACAAAAATTAAAAAAGAAGTTTCATAACAATTGACAATATCCAATCACAAATAAGATTTAATGTCATGCTCAGTATTTACATAACATAAAAATGTCTCAAGAAACAATCATTTGTGAGAGATGGAGCTTCTATGAGCAATTACTGGTGACCCTTTCTTGAACACACCAATCAAATTAGCATTTCTCAGGACAAAAATGTACATTTTCTAATAATAAAAAAAAGAAAGTACTCTTAAAATAGAATATCATAATGAGTGTCAGTAGTTCTCCCAGTGGGAATTATTCATGATTATGTCAACATTTTTCAGACAAATTCAAATTCTAAGGGAGAGAACGAGACCCACAGAACTAGGAACAGAAATTTTCCAGTCCATTTCTTTAAAATAAATATATTGGTCTGACAAGTGAGGTAAGGATTCAGAATCTGTCCTAGGAATGGTAGAAGGCTCTTTCTAATATCTAATTATACTCAGTGACATATCTGCCAGGATAAAACCCAAAAGGAGGTGGGTGAAACGTTTAACATTCAGTATTGAAAATGATGAACCAGTTATCTGTCTGAAATAAATTATTTTTCTTCTGCTTAAGAATTTAGTCCTGTGAATTAGATTCTTGTATTATTTTTTATTCTTTGTTTGTCTTTGCCCAGCTAAATGGGAAAATATAAAAATCAGAACTTAATCCTTGTTGTGGCTTCTTCTGTATTTCAGAAGCCTCTTTTTAATTAGGAAATTTTTTTTCAGAGATTTCATACTCCCAGAATGAATGTTGCAAATCCCAGGACAGGCTGCAGTTGTGCATTTTACATTAAATACACATAGGTTAAAATACAGACCCAGTCTAGAGAGGAAGGATTAGAACCCAGCTTAGAGGCTAATAATAGGCTGAAGTGTGTTTTTCCCTCTTTATAGTTCAATGAATCATGATCTTTTTTTTCTTTTTTTTTTTTTTTCCCAAAGATGAACAGCTACAATAATCAGAGCATAAAATTCATTTCCTTACTGCAAACAGCCTGTGAACTTGTGGAAGGGCAGAAGATACCAGTATGTAGTCTGCCAAGCCAAAATGGGTACATAATCAGACTTGCCTTTTTTTTTAACTCGTTTTGTGTAAAGGGAGGAGTTGCCATGACTGCCTCTTCCATCTGCCTTTTGTTTGTTTTTTGCTTCCATCTGCCTACTTGGTTTTAAACAGAATGACCAAACTAAATATTCCAAAATGCAAACTAGAAGCAGACAGGGGTCTTCTCCAGACCCTTTCTTTGTCACTGAGACCCCAGGGAATGGACTGGATTTGAATATTCATTTCTCATGTTGTTTAAAACGAGTTAGCTTTTTAATTCTGTGTTACAGGTCAAGGTTTTCAAGTATCCCAGGATGAGGTGCTAAATTCTTCACTTAATTTTTTATAAGAAAGTAAGGTCTCATGATGTTCATTACCTTGGTGCCTGCCTCTTTTGCTTTTTATCACTATGAACTGTTTTTTTCTAATAAGTACAATCATGGACATATTAGACTCATAGTATCGATGTCTGATTATGATTTAATGTTTGTTACTTTAACACTAAAATAATTTGGACCTGATGTTGATTGTCTTGATTTAATTTAGCATTATTTTAATTTTTCATCGACTACATTTTTAAGAAGGTAGAGATTTGTTGCATTAATCAGGACAATTTTAATCCTCTTTTTTTCCTAACAAAAATTGAATGTTGTGAGCTAGAATTTCTCCTCACTGCTATTTCCGTAGGCAAGGGGGAGCTTGTACTTAGAAGGGACCCAGCATAACAGTTCTGAGCTTTGTCTCGGTTTGGAGTCACTGCTGAGATGGCAAAGATAATAAGATTACAGAATGTGATCACTAGTGTGACAGTGGCTCATAGAGACAAGATCAGCCTTTTTGCAGCCTAGCTCTCACCCATGCTGCCAGTGGGATAACTGGGACAATACAGAGCTCAGCAAAGGGATGCAGAATGCAGATGATATATGAAGCAAATAGTTAGGTATCCCTTGAACTGTATGGCCACAGCTAGACATTAATACCAGAGATAGCAAGTGTGAAGACAGATTAGATACATCCATATAATGCACAACCACATTTGTGCTTAAGCTGTGGGCAGTTTCTATTCAGAACATGAACACTTATCACAGTATGTTCATTTCTCAGTTTTAACTATAATAAGCCTAATTAGAGGCTGACATTGCTGTTATCTTTTCCAGGTTTATATAACTTAACTGCCCCCAGCCTGGTCCCCAGTCTTAAAGTAACGTAGTAATGTAGACTAGGAACGCTCAAGTGCTATTTCTAGCTTTAAGCATCAGGAAGACAGTATTCAGTACTGTTTTCTATCTTTGCGTTTCTCTGAGTCTGGTATAGTACTTTTCTGCCCCTCACAGAGATGTTTTGTGATACAGTTGGATAATGCCTTTAGTACTTATTATAATGGTCCTGAGGAGATAAAGGAAAAGTCATTCAGACAGGAAGAAAGGAAAGACAGGTACCATGTTTCTTAATGTGAATTTTGACTGTCAAAGAGCCATTTTTTCTTCCATCTTAATAATTTCCGTTACTTTTTCCACATACAGTCTTGATTATTTTATTAGTAACCCTAAATCTGATTTCATTGTTTGATTTTGTTTGCAAAATGTTTAGTGTTGCACGAATGGTATTAACTTTCTCTCCTTCTTCTTGCTCTTCACTGAGGTCTCAACTTTTTTAATTTCACATTTCCAAAAGTGGGTAAGGTTACATACTTCTGGGTAATATTACCCACTTCTATTTACATAATGTCATAGCAGTGCTTGGGATTTCACAGCCTTGAAGGAGACTGCTGAAGGTGTCCAGGTGGGAATGGCTGTAGTGAAGAGATCAATGAGTTGGCTAATTTCATTCTTTTTTTGCCAATTTAAGTATAATTAAAAGAGAGGTTGATTAACCCTTCTCAGGCTTCCTTCCACCATAATATCTGATCTCCTTTTTCTAAGGTCAAGTTTTCCTCTCCAAGTTCCTCTGTGAACTGGGGAACTGGAAAGAGAGCTTTTATATCTCTAGATTCACATGTTCATGTCTGAGCATCCAATTACTTTTATAGAGTCCCTAAGATAATTAATTTTTGTGTGTATATATGTACAAATAAAATTTCATCAATATTATCATGAACAGCATAGTTTAGACATTTACTATTTTCTCAGAGTATTCTATAAAGGCTATCCCCACATTTTTATTTTTTTTTCTGAAGTCTTTAGTGGGCCTTCTTGGATTAGTGAGATAAAGAAGAAAAGAATTAGAAGAATCATTAATTTTATTTGCTATATTTCTCAACTGTATCTTGTGGGATCCAGCTTTTTACATGACTGAGAGGGAAGGAAAACGAAGATAGGACAAGAGGATCATATCCATTCTGCACTAATAACTTCTGAGCCTCTTGGTCTGTTTTAAGCAGATTTTATAGAAAAAAAAAGTTACTTTCACAAATGTCTGCCTTGAGGAAAGAGTCTTTATGTAGACTGTCACTGAGGGAAACTGTACAAGATTACAACTTTGGTTAATACATTTCAGCATAAAGAAGAGAGGCACTGTAACTATCCTAATCTATGGGAAAATAGTTAATCAAAGACTATGCATTAATAAGCATCAAGAAATTCCACTCTTTGATCAAAGTTTCCAGCAGAAATCTAACAAACATCAGGTTTAGACCCTATAGCCACAGTAGAAGTTAAAAATTCAAAGAAAATTGAGATACAAATTCATTAACGGCCAGGCTTCATTAATTCATCTCTTTATGAAACTACTTGCTGCCTTGGTGAAGCAGCTGGTGATAGGTTAGATCATGTTATCGCATTCGTCTCTATATTAGGAAAGCTGTGAGAAGTTCAGTTCTCAGAAGACAGATAGTGGGTCATAATCTTCCTGACAGTATTTTAAAAATATCCAACACTGATCTAACTCTCTGCTTACTGAAAATAATTTAATAACACTTTCATGAACTTCTTCATATCTCTTATCACTTACTAATTCACTCTAGGACTGTAGTTTGAATTTTTACTATTAGGGAATTAAACTAATTTTCATCTGACACATATTATTTTGTCTGCTTTGATAGACTAAGCCTTCTTAGAAAAAAAAGGAGCACAAATCAACCCACTGCCATAGGATCCTTACCCGTTGTGACAACAGGAATTGCAAGAGGGCACATGGGCTACAACTACGATATTAAAACCATTAGTCTCAGGAATGGATTCCTGACTTCTATGCCAAGCGATGGTCAATGGTGTATCCACTCCATTCATGTTTCACCTTTTCTTAAGCAGAGTGGTGTTCACTTTCTATAAAATTCTTTGAACCTAAGATAAAATTTCCACATGTGTATTTGTGTGTGTGTTTGTGTGTATGCATCGGTAAGTAGGGGGCATAGTAGTTATGCTTCAGCTTGCAGAACATGTGTTTTTATACAATGAAACTGATGCAAGTTATGCACACCTTATGATATGGCATCCAAAATATGAAAGTATTTCGGAGCATAAATTTTATTGCATAGTTTCAGAGGACTTTCAGGGGGGAGCAATTCAAAACTTCTTTCACTGTACTTTCTGGAAATTGTTCCTGGAGCAAAAAAGTCTCCCAGAATCCACCCCAAATCCCATTCCAGAGGGAACTAATTGGCTTGGTAGGTGGTGACTGGATCAATTAAAATTTGTTCAGTGAAGATGATAGGACAGTAGAAGACCAGTATCTGGCTTTGACAGTGAAAGAACATTTATTGCCTTTTAGTTAGTAAAGCAGGGACTGAATAACATGGCATTGCTTATGCTACTTAGTTCCACAAGGCAAAACAGATCCTATCCAGATCCACAATGAAAATGGATACTAGCACATGCTGTTCCCTTGTCTGTGCCTAAACACTGACTGGGAGAGTGAGCATATCCAGGAGGATGCTTATAGTTAAAGAATAAGAATTACCAAAGGCCACTCTAAACTAATGCACTGACATAGTTTTTCTAACTAGCATGGCTACAGCCAAAATCCCTATATTTTGTTACAGCTGCTTATTCAGCATTTATAGCTTGGGAAAGTAGTTTTGTTTTTAAGGAACAAGTATTTAAGAAATATATGACTTTAACCAAAATTAACAATGCACTCAAAACATTTATATGAGTATACTTGCCTCTTATCCTAATTGCTTTAAATTGCAATTCTTTTAACTTTCGGTTTTGGATTAGAATAATTCCAATTTCCTTTCAAATGCCTTTCTGTTTAACTTTCCTCATTAAATATATTAAGTAAGGTTTAGATGCCAAGTAGACTGTCCATTCCTACTTATTTTTTTTGGAGGTTAAAAGTATAAAATGATACAGAAATGCAATAATTGCTGTACTATTACCCATAATTTCTTCAAAAGCCAAGACTAGGATGCAGACAACAGATACAAGAGTATGGTTTAAAAGCCTTTTAAATTTAGGTTAGTTTAAAAACAAAACCAAAAAGAGAATGAGAATAAAGAATGGAGAAGAAGGTGTCTCAAAATGAGTTCCTCACAAAGCAACGTACACCCACTAGAAACAGTTTCTGGATGCACTTATATATATTCTATTAAAAAAATAAAAGCCATATGGCTTGTGATTATTTCCAGCAGACTTTTATATATCCAAGTACATAAGGAGTTAATTTGGTCTTTCAGCACATCCACTTTTTCTGTGTTTACTGTTTAAGCAGCAAAATTCTGATGAGACTCAGGGCTTAGTTGTGCTAGATGCTCTCTGAACACAGAGAAATGTCTTTAGTCCCACTGGTATAAGATATGGCAGGAATTAATGCTGCCTGGAATAAGAGCTCTTAGTTTCATATGTCAAGGCAGTTGTTCTAAAAAACCAGTATATCAGAAGGGGGATGTTATGGGACATCCCAACTCTTGTGTCAAATCATAGCCTCGTTCAAAACACACAACCAACACATTGCCTCCGGTAAAATATCTGGGTGGATTCTAATAAATCTTAAGATTCAGTTTATTTTTTTTCTCCCTGAAGTTACTGTTTGTACTTGAGAGAGAATATTTTTTAAAAAAAAAAAAGTAAGAAAAAATGTCTATATTTTTCAGCTTTGTTGGTAGCCTGCTGATTTTCCATACTCTGTTGTTCTCCCCTGCTTATCTTCTATTCTACTTCAGCAGTTTTAACAGGTATATGTGGATGAGCAGGTTGGCTGCTTTCCATATGTTCTGGTCATGCTTAAGAAGGTGCTCTGCTAGCCACAACATATTGTTTTCTACTGCAAAAATAGGATTTTATTTTCCATTCAGAAGCAAGTTTGGCCTTAGAAAGATTCACCTAGAAAGTAACATCAAAAGAATTCTACTGGTTGGCCTTCACCTACCAAAGGATGGAAATGAGCAGTTAAGGATAAAACCTGTGAAACCCGAGTTCAGCAATGCTCTCTGTGGGTAGTCTTAAGGCAATGACAAAGCCTAAGCAGGCAGCAGGGCTTTGATTTTCAGCTGTGCTGTCTAGTTTGTTTCAGTCAGCAAAGTAATATTCTTTTTATTAAATATTTAATTTGAATTTTCCATGTTTAACTGCAAATTTTTTAACTTGATAAAAAAATCTTATGTGCTAGGGGCCATTATGATTGCACGATCATTTTGTGCTAAATCTGCCTTTTCTCTTTCTCTCTCTCTCTTTCTTCCTTTCTTCCTTTCTTTGGCTTTCTTTTCGCTTCATCTTTCCTTTCTTATATCCTTCCCTCCTTCTTTCTCTCTTTAACATCCCTTTCTCTCTTCCTTTTTCTGTTGTCTTCTCACTCTCTTTTTCTCATTCTCACCCTCTTCCTTCATTTGCTGCCCATACCTCTTCCTGGTTAATAGACCTCTGTATGTCCAAAACCTGATTGAAATAAAGTATAAAAAGGTGAATATTTCAGAAAGGCTTGTCCACCTTTCTTTTCCTGTCTATCTTATTTTCTTCTTGCCTCCAGTGAAATTATCTGACCCCTGGCTTGGACCTTATTGATAAAGACTGTTTGAAGCTAAGAAAGTTAAGGAGAAAATCCTCAAGAAAACAGTTGATGCTGGGTCCCTTGATGCCAGGAGTTTTTTACTACACAAGAAAAACAGACAAAAAAAGACTGGAGCCAAATAGGATATTAGGGCTAACCTAATTTATTTATTAGAGCTTAAATTTCTCTCTTCATGACCTGTTATTTTTTTCTGTCTCCAGCAACATCAGTAATTCACAGAAGAAAGCAGACACAAAGGTGGTTTTTATTAGTCATTTGGTGAATTTGTGAATGGCTGTGCCTATCAAAGGCTTCCTTTCATTCATACTAGCAATAATTTCTTCTGCATTAAGCAGTCCATTTGTATAAGTGGAGGTCATTAAAGCTCCTGTGAGAGCATAGCGGAGTAGATTTGAATGACTTCCACTTGGATATGTTGCTGTCCCCCATGTCAGATGTGGAGTATTATTTCTGAAAAATGCTTACAACACTGAAGATAAGGGAAGAAGGATACTATAGTCATACTTTCTCTAAGGTTTTATGTGACTCAGATAAGGATTTACTTTATACATGGTATTTCATATTCATTAAAGAAAAAAAAAAATCCCCCGTCTTTATCTTCCCAGAACTCTCCGATGAAATTCAGTGCATCATTTGTAAAAAGTTCTTTAAAATACTCAGACTGAGGCTGAAAGAGGAAAAAAAGATATTTTAATTTATTGTACGTCTTCCTATTTCAGGGCTGGAAAGACCTCCAGTATCGTTTATATATTTTTGAAGGACCTAGCTTATCAGAAACTCCTCAGTTTTTGAGGGATGCTGTCTTGAAATTTGTAACTTGGAAATCCTTCCCAGCTGGATATTGAGCATTCTGAATTGAACAAAATATCCTAGGTCTCTATCTCG
This sequence comes from Apaloderma vittatum, assembly GCF_000703405.1. Taxonomy (NCBI): domain Eukaryota; kingdom Metazoa; phylum Chordata; class Aves; order Trogoniformes; family Trogonidae; genus Apaloderma; species Apaloderma vittatum. The sequence continues at coordinate 183,310 of NW_009699473.1, forward strand.
GCATAAGGAGAGTTTGGAGAAATGCTACCCATGATAATCTTTTTTTTTGGTATTAAATAGCAATAATTTTCACTGAAGATGTAACTGAGAACTAAAAAAAAAGAATAAATTTTCATGTGTGAAAGCTTCCCTGATAGTAATGAATAAGAGATCTAAATAAATACATATATTCACATTACTTCTTGTCTTTTATATCACATCATACCAAAGCACACTTTATCATCCTGGAAACTTCATGTATGAAAACATTATTATTCATATTTATCATAGTAGTGTCTAAAGACAATGACAGTTCCAAAAGCTTGCCACCTAAGTAAATAAAACAGACACAGAACGGGGAATAACAAATCACAGAATCATAGAATCTCTTTGGTTGGAAAAGACCTTTAAGATCGAGTCCAACTGTTAATGTAGCACTGCCAGGTCACCTCTAAACCATGTCTCTAAGCACCAGATGAACACATTGTTTAAATACTTCCAGGGATGGTGAATCCACCACTGCCCTGGGCAACCTGTTCCAATGCCCAATGACTCTTTCAGTGAAGAACTTCTCCCTAATATTTAGCCTAAAATTCCCCTGGCACACCTTGTGGCCATTTCCACTAGTCCTACCACTTGCTACTAAGGAGAAAATGCTGACCCCCTCCTCTCTCCTAACCCCCTCTCAGGTACTCCCTTAACTACCTTTTCTCTAGGCTAAACAATCCCAGCTCCTTAAGATGGTCCTCAGAGGACTTCTGTTCTAGACCCTTCGTGAGCCTTGCTGCCCTTTTCTGGACATGCTCCAGTACCTCAATGTCCTTCTTGTAGTGAGGGGCCCAGAACTGAACACAATACTCAAGGTGCTGCCTCACTAGTGCTGAGTACAGGGGAACAATTTCTTCTCTACTCCTGCCAGCCACACTATTTCTAATGCAAGCCAGGCCTTCTTGGACACTTGGGCACACTGCTGGCTCAAATTCAGTTACCTATCAGCCAGCACCCCCAGGGCCCTTTCTAATGTGCAGTCTTCCAACCATACATACCCAAGTTTGTAGACTTCCACAGGATTGTTATCACCCAAGTGCAAGACCTGGCACTTGGCCTTGCTGAACTTCATAGAGTTACCCTTGGCCCACTGAACTAGCCTGTCTAGATTCCTCTGTAGATTCTCCCTACCTTCCAGCAGAATGACACATCTGCCTAATTTGTTGTCCTCTGCAAACTTACTAAGGATGTATTCAAACCACTCATCCAGGTTGTTGATAAAGATATTAAAAAGCGCAGGCCTCAGTACTGAGCCCTGCAGAACATCACTTGTGACCAGATGCCGGCCAGATTTTGCTCCATTCACTACAACTCTTTGGGCCTAGCCTTCCAGATGTTTTTTTTTTATCCAGAGCAGAGTGTACTTATTGAAGTCTTGAGTGGTAAGTTTCTGGAGGATAATGCTGTCATCTCATACTCCTACAAAACTATGCTTTATGGGATGCTGTGGATGACTGTTGCTAATTAAGGCTATCTATACATCACATATAGATTCTAGAATAATACTGAGTCTTCTAATATCAATATTTCATTTGTCTTCTTCTACACCCACTGATATCTCCTTCCTTTTTTTATATTCTCTTCCTCAAAGAGGAGTAGGGTTAACAAACACTTTTATCTGTGCTATTGCCACAGAGAATGACTTAGCAGTGAAAGGACAATTGACTTTCAATAAGACTTAAACTCATAAATTGCTTTAAACAAGTCGTTCCTGGCTATTCCTCAGTCTCATGCTGCCTGGGAAGTGTGTGTTAGTATTTCTTTTGGGGCTGCATCAATTAAATTCAGAAATCTCAGTTTGCTGGAGAAGTTTGAAGTTTTTTAAAATTATGGAAGAGATGTTTTGCTGCCCAAGAAAGTGATTCAAACAACCTATTTTTAAATTCAAAAGAACAGCTCAGAAAATTGCTTTTAGGAAACATTTAATTACACAAGTGCCTATGATCAATGGTTTCTTCATTTTACAACAAAAATTTCTTTTGGATTTTGTTGATATTTGTATCTGGACACAAAATATTTGTTTAAATTACTTATTATTACTTATCATTATTAAATTACTGCTGTTTAATAAGATAGTCCTGAATGGTATTAAATTATCACTCTCCCATACAATTCCTGGACTTTTTTAGGTGTTAAGGGAGGCTGAGCACCATTCCTAACAGGGATTCTGGAGTCAAGCACATTCTTTTGGGCAACCAAAGATTTCAGCTAGTGCTTATTGGACTCAGTACCAGAGAGCACTTCCGGGCTCCTTTAGTTGGCTGGTATAAGTATGACCCCTGTGAACTAACATGTGATTTCCATGCATACATGGTGGTGCATTGATAAGTGGAACTAAAAGTTTATCTTCCTTCTAAGGTCTACTGTTATTCAGTATGTCTTCTTATTAAAGAAGATGCTCAAACTTGCCTAAGTTCCTGGCACAGGTCTGACAGATAAAGTATACCACTGGCATAAAATGACACCATGGCCGTCCAGTTTTTCAAACCACAGGCAGTGAAGCAGCTGCTTATTTCTACCTAACTTCTACATAGTGGTCAAGTGGCTGGAGCAGTCACCACCAAGTAAGATGTGTGAGTTCCAGACCTCATCAAGCTCATACTTCCACTCCACCAAATATTTCCAAGTGTGTACGTGTGAAATATCTGAATCAGTCTACTGACAATGAGATATTCTGAATATAGGAACAATTATCAGAGCCCAGGAAAAAAACAACCCTAAAAGTCTACAGTTTGGAGGGAGGTATAACTCAAAGCTTATGATGTCCTGGTGTGAGCTAGACAGAATCAACTCTGTTCAACAATTGTAATTTTCAGCTCATTCTTTTCTAAGAGGCTGCACTTTCTGGAGTTAGGAGCATGTTTTTGCAGACAGTGTCCGCTACTAGAAGTCATAATGCCCTGTATTGGTACTTGTGACCATTCTGACCCATGCACAGGACCTTGCACTTGGTATCTGTCCTGCTTTGAGATAAGAAGAACAAATCCTGTTCAGTGATTTTACTTTTCAGCTCAGTCTCTTCTAAGAGGTTGCACTTTCTGAAGATAACAACATGTTTTTGCAGACAGTGTGTGCTACTGGCAGTGACAACACCTGATATTTACAGTTAATGCCTGGGACTGGTATGCAGTAAGGCTCTTGCTGATATTTATTCCTATAGCGACCAAGGCCACTGCTGGCTCTTGTGTGCCACGCTGGGGGTGCCGGGTAGTAAGAGGGGTCACAACGAAGTAAAAGGTTGGACTTCTAGTGAGGGACAGGACAGGTGATCAACAAGATCCATATACATCATATATAACATTCCATATACATCACATTCAGTGTAAAGTTGAGGGATCATGGGAGTTAAGGTCTCTTTTTCAATGGCCGGCATCTGTGGAGGATTCTGTCCAATCTTTTGCCTTTGATCCCGATCCTGAGTTCCTGAATCCAGCTCCTGTATCCAGTTCCCCTCTGTCACTGAGCCTGGGGCTTCCCTGGTGTCATTTGCTCTGCAGCACCAGTGGGGATTATTATTGGCGAGGAATTGGTTTTGATGTTAGTTTTGTATATATTTGTATATAGTTCATTATTTTCATTATTTCCTTATTACTACTATTATTGTTTTATTAAAGAAGTTTTAAGTTTCTTTTCCAATCTGTAAGTCTCTCTACCTCATTCCCTTTCCCTTCCTTCCCGTTTGGGGAGGAGGAGGGATTAGGGAGCGTCTGTCAGAGTTTAGTGGCCAGCCAAGACCTGACCCTTGACAAATTATAGAATCATGTCATATATTGGAAGACATCTTAGAGATCACCTAATCCAACCTCTCTGCCATGGGCAAGGATGTCCTTAACGAGACCAGGTTGCTCCAGACCTCGTCCAACATGGCCTTGAACATTTCCAGGGTGGAGGCATGCATAACCTCTCTGGGCAATCTATTCCAGAGTCCTGCCACCCTTGTACTGAAAAATTTCTTCCTAAGAACCATGAGGAACACTGAACGACATGTTTGTATCTCACAAAAGGACAGGTATTCAAACATGTCTTGTTCATAAATAACTGTTTCTGGGAAATGTCTTGATCAGCATAACCATAAGACATACCTTTCTCTTAGCACTCTCCACAACAAGCTTGAGTATCTAATTCTAATATCTTACGATAACCTGTGAGGATAAAGCTTATAGTTTTCAGTGCATTATGGTGCTCTGATTCTGGGAAGAATTCATCTGGTCATCTTGGCCAGTCAGCTTAGGATCTCTGTAGAGTCTACAAAGAGATATAATTGCTTTTGACGTGCATTTATCTTAGCTTGTCTGCACTTACTCAGAAGATTCACACCACAGAAATGGCAGTTCTCTTATTTCTAAGAAAAATCTAGCTTAGATTTAACCACTTAAATTTCACATATTTTAAGTTATGTGAATCTCATTCTCTGAGTATGTCTATGAAGGTCTAAAAATAAGACCTTAGACTGTAAAGAAGAATCCATTTCCTGAGCCTTTTCTGGCTATTTGGGAGGTACAGGTTATGAAGCTGTTGAATAAGCTGACACATTCATTTTCTGCAAATACAGCTATTCTTTCAGCCTGCAAAAAAGATTCAGATTCTTTAATTAGTCATAATTAAACAGCTTAGAAATTCCTGTTCGATTAAGTTTCTTAAATTTCAGAAGATATAAAGTTGTTTTGTGATCTGAAGGTTAATTTCTTAAGACTGTGTAATGTGTTGCATTAGCTTACTAATAGATTATTTCTTTGCAATCACCTGTGTTTAAAGACTCTTTTAATGCACTCTAGAACATGTTAAATAGCAGAACAAAATAATATTATATTTAATATCAATTTACTTCTTTCTAATCTCCCAAATACTATTGCTTTATTCTTTGGTGGTACTAAAAGCTGCAGATGATGACAAGAGAATAACTTTTATGGAAAAAAGAACAGTGACAATTTATTTTCAGAGGAGGCTCTTTAAAGTCATCTCAAAATCAGTTGTGTATATCAGAGCCTAGAACTGTAAACATTATGCTTTCTTCAAAATATTGTAATGAGTATTTAGTATAATAATCAACATAGGACAACATTAACACAAACTAAATGATTAACTAAAATTTCTTATGACTGATTTTGTCTTCTACTCATTGAGCAATGGAAAACTGCCTGTAAAAGTACAGAAAAGTGAGCGAAGCACAGCAGGATTCCCAGGGGCAGAAGCTTTTCCTCTCATTACAACTTTGCCCCATTCTTTACAATTACACTTTGTCCAGAGAGTTGGCATGTAAGCCTATCTGTTTTGATAGCCTTATTTCAAACCTGAGTTACTAGTGATGTTACTAGCCAATTCTCTTAAGCCCTACGGAGTGATAAGACTAATAGCAGAGAATGATGAATGAGCGTAGAGGCAAGGCTCTAGACTAATTATAATTTTTAAAAAAAGATTCTGAAAGGAAACTAGTTCTTTGCCATCAGGGAAGGAAAGAAATATGAACATCTTTGGATCATGAAACTCAGACGACTTAGGGCAATTCATAACCAGCTACTAAAATAGAATATACTGTCAGCAAACAGGAGTACAAGGTATGGTAACTGAAAACAGGTTTGTCAATGTATCTTCCACAGTTTAGCAGGGCAATAAAATGAACATGTTAAACTGTATAGCATTCAGAAATATGCATAAAGCAACATTAAGAATATGCTACTACTGTAAAGTAATCCTGCAAAGAACTGTAGGTCTTTTCTAAGTGAAATTGTGTTTATCAAGTTAACTCCCTGCGCTTGTTGTTTTAAAGATAGAGAGATCTGAGAACAAATGCATTTGGACTTGATGTTGAAAGACACAAAGGAAGCACTCCACATGTCTTTGTGTTTTATCTTTATGAAATCACAGCATTTTCACTGCCTAGTGCTTCTTCAGTCATGTCATAATGTTTAGTCATCTTTTGATGATGATGGATCAAGTCATCCCTTCAGAACAAGTTTTTTTTCGTACAGGTCTGTAGCAACGCTTGTTTGTACAGTAAGGGACTTTCTAAGTTTGACTGGATCAGTGGTTATTCAGGGGACCTCCAGAGAATAGCCTGATGCTGTTGACCAAGAAGAGGACTATATTACAATTCAATTTTGACCAAAATTCATGGTGCCAGGAAACACACTGTGTAGTCAGTTGTCTCCTAAATGCAAAAAAGTGCAGATAAGATCTGATGTTGAACATAGCACAAAGACATGGAATATGGATAGATGTAAGGTTAAATTAGTGACCTTCACAATGACGCTCTTTCTAAGAGAAGTATTACTGTTAATGAATTGTTTTATTTCTAGCCCTAAAAATAATATTTGTCCTACTTAAAGATGCTTCACAATACTGATTGGATAAAGCATACTTTGTTTCTCATCCAAATCTGAATTTGTACTATTGTTATGAGCTGGTAAAGATTTCCCCTTTTTTTTTAGTCCAAGAGCCACTGCGCTTCACCAGTAGACAAAAGTAGTTCTTCATGGGATTTTCAAAAATGCCTGGAAAAACTGCCTCAGTAATGAATTTAAGGATACACAATTTAAGGCTACCAGATTTAAGACTGTGATACCTAATAAACAGTTAGGATAGAAAAGGGTTGTGTATATATGTGCTGCACACATACTGGGGAAACATCCTTCTTGAATAGAATGTCACAGAAGGTTTTAGATATTAATAGTATGATAGAAATGTCAGCAGCTTGAGCTAAGTGTGGATTTGATACCGGCACTTAATGGTCTGTGTTCAGAGAAAGGAGACAGTTCTTGGTAAGTTGCCATGGCAATAGCTAGTGTGTAAAAGGCTCAGGTAGTCAAAGGAAAGCAGAGTCAGAGTATGATTCACCTGACTCACTAATAGTCTAGAGGCATCTAAGATACACAGAGTACTCCTCCAAATCTCAAGCTGTCATATCAGGAAGGCGTGGGATTCCCATGTGTTCTGGCTCTTAAGTCCACATTTATATCTCAGGTGCGTTAGAGTATCTCAGATAATGTGATATAACCCATAATCAGGCAAATTAAATTGTTCGTCAGACTCTTTCGCTTCTATCTTATAGATCTAGGTATGTTTGTTCCTCTCTTCATAGCCCAGCTTCTCTTTCCATGGTGAATGTCTTTCTGAAATGTTGTGCTTCCTCCAGTACCTCCCCTTGCTTTTTGGTTGGAAGACTTCAGCTCTGTGCAGACCAAGATTCTGGACTGCTTGGCACTCACCATAATCTTCTATTTAACTGTCGGCATTACCACCAATTCCATTCCTTTAGAGGTAAAGCTAAAGAATAAGATAGAACTCCAAGTAAATATGACATATGTTAATGCTTTTGTACAGCTGATGAATTTTAAATATGCTTTGTTCATGCTTTCATGGTGATCTTACTTGGGATTTAAAGGTGTATAATATGCACACAGTCTTTTCCTCCTAATTTCAGTTCTTGCTACCACTCCTCCTATTCCACCAGCTGTCTGTAACTCATAGACTGCTTCACTGGTTAAGCACACTAAAACAAATCCCATAAATTTCCATGTTTTAATAGAATGAAAGTAGAACAGGAATATTGCCATACTGCAAAGATCGTAGGGGAGAAAAAAACCCCTCAACATTTTCAGTGATGTTGAACAAAAAAGCATAAACAGTCCAGGGTTCTAGAGTTCTTCAATTGAAACCTGTATTTTTAATGAGTTTTTGTTAGGGTTACAAATGAAATTTGGGCTCTGATGTAGTTAACGCATGAGGTCACAGGGAGCTGCTCTAACTGTTATGATAATACATGAATGACAGGATTCTATCACTGGCAGCTGTTCTACATGGGCCTTGTTATACATGGATGTGGCACTACATCCACATCTAACAATTTGTCCTGCCAGTCAAAAATCTTGTCAAATATTGATCTGACATTAGAGTCATGTATTACAAGTTTTTTGATTGGCAGCTGAACAACTGACTAGAACTAAACCAAAACACCACTGTTTTTAAAAGCTAACACTGTCAGCCAGTAATTTGACTTTTCAGTAGCATTTACCCACAGATACAGTGTCTTGTATCTTTACTTTTATATATATTAAAAAACCCCCTTCAAATTAGTAACATTACAAAGATTGGATTTAGCTTCTTAATGAAATCTTAAAGGTAGCTAGTGTAGCTATGTTAGCAAATGCTATAGAAAACCATGCTCGGCAGCTTCAATTTCAGTGCAGACATATGGGGTATCAAAACAGCAGGAAGAAAGGGAAAAGGCTGAGGGTTAGATGGGTTTTAAAGCCTCTGTATTATCATTAACATCTATAGGAAAAACAACCACTAGGATTTTTGACATTTGTGGAAACTGGACCAGAGTAAGAGTCTTGTCATTCTGCTTGCTTATATCTTACAATATTTATATTATTCTGAAGAAGCTTTCTGGATTCTGATGATTAGTAAGAGAAAGAGGAGGAGAGACCAGTGTCAGCTTCACTGGGTTTTTGGCAGGCCTATGCAAAGGACGTTGTCACAACCATGAGACACAGAGAATAAGAAAGAACATAAGCTAGAGTGAAGAGATTAGGCACTCATCATTGAAACTGCCACAAAACCCAGATCAGTCAAGATGTATCATCAGCAACAGAGAATTACTCAGGCAACATCGGTCATTGAAAGCAACCAATGGTATAGCTCAGAATTTTATTGCAGGAA
>NW_009699473.1:192028-202986 GCF_000703405.1 Apaloderma vittatum
AAGTATAGTTTTTCATTTACCTTTAAAAATTGCTGTAGCTAATGCTGCCCATTTTAGTAATTTCAGGGGAAAATAAACACACTCAGGAGAACTTGTGCCATGGCACAGTCACACAGAAGTTCCTGGTTGTTAAATAAAAAAGGAGTTAACAAATATTTTTTCAGGTCAGCATTATAGATTAAAGTGCAAAGGGAAATGGCTGATGCAGTCCATTAAATTAGACTAATTATGATCAGAATTCTAAGACAAATGGGAGTTTTATTACTGATGTCAACTGGCTGTGGATCAAGCTCTAAGGGATTTCACCTACCTCATATGAGTCCTCCTCTCCTTTACTCCAAGTGCTTTGAATTAATCTGATGAACCAAGGCATCCCCTGTAAGGATACAAAGTATCTGTTAAGGTAGCTTAACTGCTTGGTTAAATCAGGTTTATGGCTCCTTTGTGTTGCTCAAGTATTGCAAAGCATTCAAAACATATCAAGCCTAAAAGCTACAGAGACAGATTTTAAACACACATAAACACGTATGCATCATTTCTTCTGTGTTTATCTTCAGTTTATTCAGCATTGTACGCCACTTAAAACACATTAATTGTACCTCACAATAGCTCTACATACATTTTGCTTGGGAGGACTTTATGTCTGTTTTATGCTTCAATGAGTAGTTGCACAAGGTTGAGACAACTCACTTGGCTGGTTCTGTATTTAAAATTATATTTCTGTATTATTAGTTCCCAATGACTGTTACTACTCAAATAAATGGCTAAGAGACAGAAGGACTAGAGAAGATAGATGTGCACAAACACAAGTAATGTACAACTATTTCCTGTTCAAAATATCAAGTGGAATTTGAAGATATCTGGAGTCAGAAAATTATAGAACTGCAGTTCTTGGAGCAGAATCCAGCTCAAACTACTGAAAGCCAGCTTGCAGATTTAATAACGAGGTTTGATGCTGTTAAGTTATGAGACACTATGTAATTGATGAGGATATGAGTTACATTCATCTCCCTTAGCTACACATGCCCAAAGATAGGGGAAAAGTAGGAAAAACTCTGTCAGTGTTAGGATTTTTGTGTGCTGTTTGTGTTTTATTCTGTACAATCTATTATTAATTCCTACATTCCTAAAACCTCCAGCAATGTTGAAACCAGCACTTTCAACTTTAGCCTGAGCCATAGTTTCTATTAAGTGAGGCCTTTGAAATCTCTACATTTGAAACCACTCTCAAATCAGAGAATCTGGTAAATCTCTCTAGCCTGTTCATATGTCTCTGAAAAGGCTTATTTTCAAAGAACTGCATTTTTTTTTCCTCTGGGTTGAGCGTGGCTTCAGCCCGAGTGCTGATACTTTAGAGGTTTACAACTACAGTCAGATGTGGCTGAGGCTGGATTTGAGGTTGTAGTTTCAACAAAGAATAAAAATTTCAGTTCCTGAGACTTTCAGTGTTTTTAAAATTAATTTTAAATCACAACATGCTCTTGCAAAGTGTGTGGAAAAGTGCACATTTTTAATTTGAATGTTGAGAGTAGGGAATGTAATCAAAAGACATAGTAAGCTACGGCAAAGAACCCCAGAAAATTAGTATTATTTTTTTAAAAAAAGAACAATAACAAAAAAATCAACCCACAACCTAAACCACATTAATATGGACTGATTTATAAGATCCGATGTATTGCACGTAGAAGGAAACTTCACTGTACAACTCAAACAAGTGTCCTGGGATGTTTTTGCTGTACCCAGCATCACCTTGTTCTATGAAGGACAGTAGTGGCAGTAACTTTTTTCTATGGCTTTAATATTTTCCAAATCTTGGAATACAAACAGGTGTAAGCCAGGAGGTTGTCACAGTATGATTTTATTTGGAATTTCTTTAGTTTTTCTGTACTGTGGGGTTTTCTCTTTCATTTTCTTGGGTTATAACATCTGTCAGTTCTGTTTTATGGGTTTGTTTGTCTACAGAAAATGGAAAAAGTAATGATTGTGCCAAGAGGCCTCTTTTTCTACCAATATCTATATCATTTTATATGACCATGAAGAATGGCCATTTATGACCTGCTTACAATGAAGACAATGGGCCTGATGCTGATATCAGTTACACCAATGTAAAATAAAAGAAAGCTCCAATGTATTTCACCAGCGTAAAATTAAAGTAAGATTTGAGGAAAAGCTTTTCAAAATCATACAAGGTATAAGAAGAAGTTTTTGCAAGTTAAAGTATTGTTTTTAATAAATAGTTTAAGATTAACCTAAAATCTCTATTTTCTCCCCCAAAAGTGTTCTAATTTTCTGTACAGGGAATAACAGAGTCTAGGCCTTTCAGCTGCTTTGAGAATATCAGATTTCTTATGCCTCACTATGTAACCAAGCTGTGTAGTTCTCTCACGACAGCTGCACGTGCTGTCTCAAGTTATTAACTCCAGTAGGAAGCCTGAAGAAGTGCTGAGCACTTTCTTCTCCAACAGGGTTTCCACATTGGCTTTATTGGGTTTCTGCATCGTAAGTGGACAGTTTAGAAGAAGTCATCCATTTAACAGGACCCTTTACAAACTAGATTCAAATATCAAAAAATGACTTCTCTTCTCACCCTGATCTGGGCAGTGTTTGGGGTACAGAAAGAAAACAAAATCAAGAGAAATAAAAAAAAAAAGAATTTATGTTTTGGCCATGTTTATAGTTATGGGAGTTAATTCTTTGGAAAAAATATATATTAAAGTTATCTAATGAGAAAAAAAGTTGACGGAGGGGTAAATTGCTGTGGAGTAGTTTGTCTTTGTGACCCAGGATGAGTTTTATGCGAAATTTCTCCATTAGTATGTCAGTATAATGGTGGTAGTACTGCTTCTATAGGTTGGGTTGACAACTTCTGAGAATAAATAATTACTTTTGGGGTATGCAGATACTAAAGTGATGTTGTTTACATGAACTGACACACATGTTTAATACTTAAAATTTGCTAATTGAGCTATATATCTGGCCAACAAGCTGTACAGTGTATGACCGGATTTTCAGTACCTTCCCACATAGTGTGTCAACTGGGTATTTTTCAAATATTCATTTTTGTTAGTGAAAGGATCCCCTTCTTTGTATTCCAAAGTGACCTTCACTCCACTTAACATATTATTACAGATGCAAGATGCTCACTTAATGGAGCTAACTTACCTTCTCGATCTTCTTTTTTTTTTTTACATCAAATGACTTTTGACATCTGGATCTTCTGTGGAGATGCAGACAAAGTGGCTGGGTGAACATTTCTGGCCATTATCTTCATTTCAACACAAATACTTTTCCTCAAAATATTTGTGCTGGCGCTAATGTCTTCATTAATGAAAAGCTAAAAAGGAAAATAAAAGGGGCCTGCAATAGAAAGTATGCAGGGAAATATTGTGCAAGGATACCTGTATCTTATAATGAGATGTGACTGCTTTCTAAAAAACAAACTTTGATCAAATCTTTAAGAATTGACCTTCAATGGAATTGAACCAGACCTTTGCTGTTAAACTGAAAGGAAATGTAATCGGCAAAACTGGGGTCTCATCGAATCTGATGACTAACCCTTAATTGATTTCAGTGGGTTAAAAATTTCAAACTACATGTTTATGTTAATTACATTTATATTTCAGTTCAGAAATAATTTTCTGTGTACTTAGATTAATTATCATTTAACATTTAAATCATAATAAAGAATGGAAAGCAAAAGTATGTGTTCTATTTTGTTCCTTTCCAAAGCAACAGAGAAAGGCCTAGCTTTGTTGACTTTTTCCATGCTATTTTATGGATTGACAGGAAGAATGGAAGGGAACTCTACTTGTCTATTCAGCACTAACAATACTTTTCTTACTACCTTGGCTTGGGACATGTGAAGAGTTAAAGAGCCCACAGAAATGACTGGAACTCAAAGATGAGAGACTGCCAAAGTCAGCAACAACTACAGATGCTGATGTATCTATTTCTAGCTCCTGAAAAAAGACGACTTGTCTTATCTATGCAATCATCTCAAACTAGTTTTATGCAGCCATCTCTATACTGTTTGGTCGTTCCTTGCCTAACTCTTTACATAAGAAAGTACGCATAGGACTGAAATTTTGCTGTATATCACAGGAGTTATACTAATAAAATCTGAGTAAGCATTTAGTAAGACTGATAAAGATGGGAAGAGATGAGAATGTCTGATGCTAGCAAATGCAACGAAATTTTTGATAAAACTTACATATCTAAGCTCCAGTTTTGTATTATATAATGTTCTGGGCAATCCTTTTCAGACTTTTAAAAGTCTTATGACTGTTGAGATATAAATGTTGCAGACATTAATATGGCAATCCAGAACTCTACAAACTTGTATGATGTTATTTAATAAAATTATGTCAATTATTATAACTTCTATTATTTCATTTGAGCCCTTTTTAAAATTCGTAGAGGAAGATCAGAAATACCAGAGGTAGAAAGTAGGGTTAATTCTATCGTATTTCGAAAGGAGTCACTCCTTTAGAAAGATTTGATGATGTGCTTTAAGGACTATTACAAATGAATTATTCCTTTGTCTGGAGGAAAACAGTGCCTGTAATGTGAACTGCAATATCAATACTAGTCATGAACTAGGTTTGGAAGCACGTAGCAATGCAAATTTCTGCTACATGTTGCGTATTCATCCTGCAAGTAACGAATATTCATTTGGCTTTTGTAACCTAACTTAATTATCCATAAAGCCACAGATAGATTTTACTTGACCCCAAACTTTAAATTGTTAGCTGCTCCTTTACCTGCTAACAAAATGATAATGTAATTATTTGTGTACTAAAGCAGAAAAAGTTTAATCCCCAGTAGTATGTCAGTGAGGTGCATAACATGGAAGAAAAAACACGACAGTTTTGCAGAAATTTCAGTACATTTTTAATTGCCTGCCTTAGAAGTATAGGAGTCTTCTAAGCATCCTGCAAAATAATACCTAACCTAGGCTATAGCAGTATCATCTGTAAAGGAAAGGAGGAAAATAAAATAGATAAAGCAACCATAAGGGACATAGAGTAGAGTCCTTTCACTTAGGCTTAAGCCAAGTTATTACATGTTTACTTTCATTCTGTGCTTAAGACAAATCCCTAATATCAGTGGATATATGCCTGCATAAGAAAGGAGTTAAAATTGATGAAAGGTCTCTTGATTTGATCTTCTATTTTAACAGCGAAGCAAAGGTCTGACATGTGAAATGTCTGAATGCTAGCTCTAGCTAAGACAAATGCATAAGAAATAGAATCTGCATTATATGAAATCTTGGGAAAGCTGGGAAATTGCATCCGTACTTTCTGTATTTCCATAACACATCTTTATTTTCTAGGGAAGGATTTTGCCATCTCACTTTAACAAGTAGGATTTGGCCACGTTCTCAATGATGGTAGACAGCAGGTGGAAATCAATAGCATTTCTTCAGCCTAACATTTCTCATTTTGGGCCTCCATATTTACAAATATACAGCTTCTTTTTTTCTTTGTGGACTTGATTAGAAGATGATCTTCTATTTTACACTGTAGCTTCATGTTCTTCAGTAGTAATTCTTGTGGAAATTGCTCCTAACCCCTGCTTCAGTCTTCCTTCTTTTTGAAAGGTTATTTTTTCACTAAGGTAATTTCTACAACCTGCTCCAACTCTTAGCTTGATCAGGGGTAATGGCAGCTAACAGTGCAGAGGATAAAAAGCAGACTGAAACAGTCTGGTATATCCTTTCTGAGGAGATCATACGTCTCTTCCGCTCTAACATCAAAATTTGAGAGAGATACAGACATTTTTCTCTTACTCATGTTTTAATTGTTCTGAGAACTGACAAAAGTACACTTCAATCCTGCTGTAAAAGTGAAAAGTGAAAAATTTTGGCTCACCCATATTATCTATATACTGTAAGTCTTCATCGTGTTTTTGTAAGTCTTCCTTGTTTCTGTGTCTTCTACTGACACCAAAAGGCAGTGAAAAGAGCACATGGGACCTGTAATACGCCTGCCATTTCTCACTCTGGTGAAGAAAACTGCAAGGGGTGCGAGTGTCAAAAATGTTGTTCCAGTCATTTTACTAGAGGGAATTAAGAGTAAATCTTGGGCGTGATAAAAACCAAGATGACACTGTCAACATGTCTGTCCTAATTAGTACTGCTGGAGCAAGGGGCTGTTGGCATGTTCCCTAGAGGAAAGATAATGATTACCCTCTTCTCCACTTCTCAAATTGAGTTGAGGCAAGCTTCCTAGCAAGTATTTACATTTTCCCATTTCAAAGCAGGGTGGCTCACAAATGCCGTGATTCCAGGCACTGTACTGAAAATACGATATGGATCCCATGCAACATCAGAGAGTAGAAGCTAGTAAAACTTCTCAGTTTGTCCCTCTTGAGCTTCACGTGAGCAACAACAGGAAGAGATAACAAAAAAACATTGTCAAAACAATGACACTGTTCATCCATATTTGAGGGAAATGGGACAGTCCTATAGCTCTACAAAAAGACTGGGTCACCCAGGAAATCCTTGACTACTCAACAGGCCTGTACAAGCCTTTCCTATAGACTAGAGTTAATAAAAACTGTTAGGACATAATTTCATTACTTAATAAAGTATTTCCCTTTCTGCAGTTTAAGACTTCTTTTACAGGTGAAAAAGATGCTTAATTTTGACAGTGTGGCTGAAAACACATATGAAATATGTTAAAACAAAAAAAAATGCGTTTGCTTAAATCAGCAAATTTTAATTATACTACATCTGTTGCTTTAAGAAAGTAAATACAGAATTCTTATAATAATGATTTGAGGATATTTGGTTGCTGATATTTTAAGAAATTATGTTGCTAAAAATTGTGGATCAAATTCAGCTTTGATGTGGGTGGGAATAACTTCCATTGCCTTCAGGGAAAATTGCACTAATGTAAAAATAAATGTTGCCATATATGTCACTTTCCTTTTAAACTGAATAACTTGGAAATTATTTTAAAAGCAAAAAAATTTTCTGATTACCTACCGCTGATGTTGAAGAAATGCATGTAGTATTCTGGCAGGCAATTTATGGAGATGTACTTTTGTATTTAATGTTTTAGGGGGTTCAAAAATGACACTCTGACCTGAAGCTAAAATAGTTGTGAATCCTTCTACTTGTAGATGACAAGATGTCTGCTGAAATTATTTCTTTTGTAGTGTCTTCACAAAGTGACACTGTTCTCTGCAGACAAACAAGAGACAATGAAAGTAAGAAAAAACCCACAAAACCAATATATTAAAATCCAAGAAAAATTCCTAAATGTTTCAAGGCGACAAATTTCACCTTTTTCCTGATATAGGGACATCCACTCTGTTTAGTCTATGTAGATTTATGAACTTAAAGACAGAATACCTTCTTCAGTGATCAACAATGTTGACAAGCTGTCTGATACTCAGTTTGGAACATATAACCCATCAAAGATGACAGAGGGCTCCACCTCTCCAGATTGCCTAGCACAACATGTGAATAAAACCCACTGGTTACCTCTGGAATATGTCATGTGGAAGTGTTATAGAAGAGTCTGGAAGCACCTTTCTTTTGAGTTGTGAGGTTCAGAGTGGACCTCCTTGCTTTCTAAACTTCTTTAAAGAGAGGAGTCTAGGTGTGGCTGGATCCAATCTTAGCCCCTGATGGTAAAGAATAGTTCAGAACCTAGGTTCTGCCACGGTTTCTTTCAGCTAGAGCTGGGACCCTCGGAGAGGAACCCCAAACACAGAAATCCTCAGGCAATCATACCCTTACAATCTAAATTCACCTCCCCTCACACAATGGTTTCATCCAATAGCAATATTTGGCTCTGGGTTTCTCACTGGATCCTTTTTCTCTCTCCAGGTGTGCATTCTTTTCTTTATCTTGAGAATGCAGTTTCTCTTGATCTTAACTTTCTCAGTTAGCATTGGTTTTCCAGGTCTTTCTTCAGCCTAAGTTCTTCAGTACTTATGTGAAAGTTCACAGGCTGGGCCTAAGGATTCAGTAAATCTGGCTACTCATGCTAAGCAATGTCACTCGTAAGACAAAGCAATTTTCAATTTACTGAAATTTTAAGCAGTCACACAATTAATTCTGATATTCTGCAACTAAGATGAAAATTCTTCTATTTCATCAGCCTCCAATTCACTCGAGTTTGTTCAGTTACCCTAATAAAACCCACAATATCATGAGTTATGAATTAAGATAGAAATTAGATGATGTAACCTATTATCATCCTGCAGTAACTCCCTAAGATATCTGACCCCAGTCTGGATGGGACATCACATCAACTAAGAAAAATGGTGTGACTGGGAATAAAAATTGTTTACATTGGCTCATTTCCGTTACTATGTAAGTCCACATAGAATTATTATTTAAAGATTGGGGAACATCCAGATAAGCCACCACACTTCATGGTCAGTTTGTATGAGGAGCAAATATCAAAAGCAGCATGTATTTTACCATCTTGTATCCTTTCATAGATTTGCAAAACTTTAGAGTTACTAATGTCTGCAATTTCCTTCCTTTTATGAAATTTAAAATAACCCCAATATGTCAAATCAAAAGAGTAGATAAATTGCTAAATTATTAGATAATTCCATATTTTGGCTAAAAGTGCTGTCTAGGTAGAGTATGAAAACTTTCTTAAGTTAGTTTACCCCTCATGTAGTGAATTAAGAGTTTGAACTAAGTGGAGTGCATATGCATAACCTGATATTCTATCATTGTATTATTATCACAGAAATTTCCCCCAAAATATCGTAAATACCATGTCACACATAATTCATGTACAGATCAAGGATTTTTGCTTAAAAAAAAAGGAAAAAGTTGCAGAAAGAATTTGTTAGTTATTAAAATTTACTAATTATTTTGTTTTCTATTGCTAAAATAAAATGCAAGATTCAATCTCAGGTGGTATTCATGTTATTTTTGTTGTATGTGAGGTCATAGGAACAGGCTTTCCGTTGCTCCATGGCATGCACTTACTATCCAGACTACAAATCCGAAAATGCATTCTGGAGAGTTCTCCCACTGAATCAGCCTGTGCTTTAAGGAAATTTGACTGTGGTGCACCATGAATTGGTAAGATGAGGCAATAAAGAAAAAAGAAACATAAGGTGCCACTGTGTTTTAGGTAGATGACAATTACTCTGTTTTGGGTTGGGCTGACAGTGAGATTCATTTACCTGAAATGTACAAAGCATTATGCAGTTTTGTGTTTCATTTCCCTTTATATTTCAACATTTTCTATCCTAGATCTCTTGTTCTACTAAAAAGTCAGTGTTAAACAGTTTTCTTTTGTTTTAATCTGTTCTAATTATGAAGAAGTCTTATCATCCTAATTAATATTTGGCAGAAGTTACTGTATTAAATTATTCACTATATATTTATTTATTTATGGTATTACACTGTAAAGCATACATTCTGTCTTTTAAGGCCAACAATGGCACAGAATTATCAGTGAAGAACTTCTGTGCAGGTTTTGTTTTTTTTTTCCCTATAAGTACCTTAAGTATTTCATTTGACCTCTTAAACATATTTTAAGCAGATATTCTTTTTCTTGATAAAAGATAGCTATAAAAAAGTAACATACAAACTTGAGTTCTGTAGGTACAGGTCTGCCATTCAGAAGGATCTTGATAGGCTTGAGCAGTTGGTCTGTGTGGGCCTCATGATGGTTAACAAGAGTTTTGAGGACTAGAACTAGGATGGACACTGAATGCTGACAGATGCTCTCTGATTCTTCTTCCTCCCCAAATGGAAAGGAAGGGAAACAGAATAAGGCCAAAAGATTTATGAACTGGAAAAGAAGAATGAAACAGCTTTAATATACAATAATAATATTTATTATAAGGGAAAACAATGAACTATATATCGACATATACAAAACCTATATCAAACCCGATGTCCTACCTGATAGCAATCACCACTGATGCTACAGAGCAGGCAGCACTGAGGAAGCCCCAGGCTCTGTAGCAGAGAGGAATCGGACACAAGAGCTGGATTCAAGAACTCAGGGTCGGGATCAAAGGCAGAAGAATGGACAGAATCTTCCTCGGATGCTGGCCGTTGAAAAAGAGACCTTAACCCCTGTGATCCTTCAACTTTACACTGAGTATGATATATACGGAACAGAATAGTTTTGCTGGTCAACTGTCCTATCTGTTCCTCACCAAAAGACCAACCTTTTGCTTCCTTATGACCCCTTTTACTTCCCAGCACCCCCAGCGTGGCACACAGTTCCAGGAGTGACCTTGGTCACTATAGGAGTAAATATCAGCAAGAGCCTTTCTGCATATCAGTCCCAGGCAGTAACTGTAAACATCAGGCGTTATTTCTAGTAGCACACACTGCCTGCAAAAACATGCTGCCATCTTCAGAAAGTGCAACCTCTTGGAAGAGACTGAGCTGAAAAGTAAAATCACTGAACAGAATTGATTCTTATCTCAAAGGACAGATACCAAGTGCAAGGTCCTGCACATGGGTCAGAGTGGTCACAAGTACCAATACAGGGCATTAATAGATTTGGAGTAGGCCTGTGTAGAAAGACTTGGTGGTAGTGGTGGATGAAAAGCTGGACATGAACTGGCAATCTGCCCTCACAGTCCAGAAGGCCAACAATATCCTGGACTATATCAAAAGATGTGTGGCCAGAAGGCCAAGGAGGTGATTCTCCCGCTGTACTCTGCTCAGGTGAGACTCTGCCTGCAGTACTGTGTTCAGCTCTGGGATCCCCAATGTAAGGTGGACATGGGCCTGTTGGAAAGACTCCCAGAGGAGAGCCAAAAAGATGATCGGGGGTTGGAGCATCTCCCCTGTGAGGACAAATTGAGAGTTGGGGCTTTTCAGCCTGGAGAAGAGAAGGAGAGACTTTATAGGGGCCTTCTAGTTCCTTAAGGAGGCCTAGAGGGAAGAAGGGGATGGATACTTTATCAGGGACTATAGGGACAGAATGATCATAGAATCATAGAATCATAGAATG
>NW_009699474.1:0-3398 GCF_000703405.1 Apaloderma vittatum
GTCCGTTCCAACCTAGGCCATTCTATGATTCAGTAAGAGAAAGAGCAGACCAAATACCTGTTAACAGCAACAATAGTAGGGTTCAGCCCTAGATGCCCAGAAGCTTAGTACAAGCACCTTTACGTGATATAATTCCTACCTGACACCTCTTAATGCCATCCTGGTGCTACCACCGATGAGGATGGATGTGTCCACCAGGGAAGATACTCATGTCCGATTATTTAAACTCAGAAAGGCTGACAAACTGGGAAGAGGAAACTCTCCAAGAGTGGGAAGTATCAACTTAGTTCATCCAAGGGTATCATGAGTCTGAATGATTTCCTACAGACTTTTTCAAAGAGAAAAATAACCTCTTGTGATAAAAATGTGTTTAATACCAGGGAAATTGCAAATGCATTGTCTGGAATGGTACGTTCTCATACTCTTACACTTAATCAAGGTTAAAAAGAAAAAAAATGAAAATCAGAGCTGGGGATATACACAATAAAGTAAATACAAAGGGAAGTGGGGAAAAACAACATTTAGAGAAGCCTGCGTAATTCCAAAAGAAATTCATAAAGAAAAACTAGAGACAGGGAGGTTTAAACTGCTAATTTTGAAAATCAGGTGAAGGTTTCCTATTGGAAATTATTCTTAATGGTATTTGTGACAGCTTAATTTGCCTATTTAAAATAAATATACTCTAATTCCTTCTTCAAATGTTCTTCTCCCATTCTTAAATGATACAAGCTCATTTAACAACTGGTAGTCAAACATACTCCAACAATAGGAAAAAAATCTACTGAGGATTTTAACAGGCAAAAATAATTCTGCCACTCTAAAAAAAGTGGCTGGCAATTAGTGATTTCAGTTGGCCTTTTCCCCAGAGTGTTTAGCAGAATGTTATATTTAAGCCTTATTAAAATGTACAGAGATTCTAAAATCTTAAATATAGATATCCTTACTAATTCCCCTTCAAAGACAAACAGATAAAATACAAACGTGAATACGTTACACAAAAGAAATGGAAAGGCCATCCTTCTATTAATAAATCTACGTCATCTCTATCACCTGTTGATATTCCAGAGAAATACAGTCTCGAACACTGAAGTGAAACCCTATTTCTACATCCAAGTATCTTGAAATCTAACAAGGTCAAGAGAAAACAAAAACAACCACTTCTACACTATATTTATATGTAATAAAGTTAAGCTGTTGGCTTTTTCCCCCTCTGAGTTTAAACTCACAACTCCTCATACATCTTGTTTACACATTAGAAAAGTCACTGCTTCCTTTGTCAGAAACATTTTACTCAAAATTGATGGCCTGGAGAAAACATGGATGAACTAGAAGATTACCTGAGATACTCTAAATCATATTTTCAATTAAGTTCTACATTAATCTCCGTGGTTTATTTGCGTAAGGACAAGACGAAATGGCCTCAAGCACAGATTGTTTTCCAAGACTTTTACTTTTGCAAGAGGAATCAGTAGAGGTCATTAAACATCAGAGCAACTTCATAATCACCTTTACACTGTGTTTCCAAAGGAAAAAAGCTTATATGGGAGAAAAAAGAGAAAAAAAAAAAAGTCATAGCATTGACTCACAGCTATATTCCTTGGGAGCACACATAGGCAGTTAAAGGCTAGATACACATCCCCGCCTGTCTCTTGCTTGCCCTTACTGCATAAATAAAGACAACTTAAAGCACTTTTTATGTAATATTCCCTTAGTTTCTACAAGCCATACAGCCCACATGGAATATGGAAATAAAGACTGGATTTCATTGAAGATTCACGTTATATTTTCCCTCCTAACAACCTGGACAAGCTGCTAAAGGGGAGAAACATATACCTACCTTGCATCACTCATCATAGTACTATATTTTAAGAGTTTTAATTACTTTTCCCCTTTCTTCTTCCTCCCCCCCAGGTTCTGACCGCCAGCCACCCTTGGCACAGGAGTATTGAAAACCTTGTCTTCATGCCCTGCTCTCTCGATTCGCAGGGAACAGACCCAACCTTGACTTGTCTTCACCACTTCTGTCTTTGCTAATCGCCACTGTTTCCACTGGTGGTTGCGCTTCTCATTCCTTTTCCCCCTTTCTTGTCTCCCCCATGACTATGTCAAACTGTAGAATAAATATTAAAGTAGAGAAAAAAACAGACCACAAAGAAAGTCTGTGTCATGAAGCAGTCAAGAACAGATTGCCTTCTGGAATACATCATTTCTGTTGCACACTACCAAAAGGATGCAATGGGGGTTGGACTAGATGATCTCTGGAGGTTCCTTCCAACCCCGAACATTCTATGATCTTTGGCAAATAATTAAAAAGAAACATTTTGAAAATTTCCTCCTTGGACTTAGCCAAAATTAATCATAAAACCTACTTCAATTGCTAGAAGGTCTCTCACTGTCTACACAGCGAACACAAAAAAACTAGAAACACTCCAATCATAAAGAGTCGAATAATAATATCAAAAATTAATGTAATTAGTTAGGTACTCCTGACCATCCAGTACAAGCATAATCATTTCTCTTCCATACGTGTTGAGCTTAGAATAATCTTTGTGATGAAAATTTGATTGAGCAAAGATATTCTTTGCCCCTTAAATAAGAGGGATATATACTAAGAACTTGAAAGTTAGTGTGGTAAAAAACATTTGAAGGCTAAGGATAATATTATTTACTGCCTTTCCAAATTCTTATTCCATGCTTAAAACTTTGTCAGTATTATAAAAGATATTTTAGAGACAGCTGATACAGCATAGTTACTGGAATGTCTATATTTCCATTTTGAGAATGTGTACATACTGCATATATTATAAATATCAGTGAGATTAAGTCAAAATAATGAATACAGGCAATTGAGCAAGAAGTTTCCAAATCACAGGGGATTACCACTAAACTTATCTTTAGGAGAACTAAACAAATCTGATTATATTAAAATGCAGTTCAAGTCTATGTTAAAGTAGAGGAGAAATAATGATGATTATGAGACAGTATCTCTATACAATTCTTCAATAAGCAAGGAAAAAATCTCAAACAGTGAAAAACGAATGAAACAAAAACCCAAATTTTGCACATATGAGAAATTTGGCGCAGATTTAAGGATGTTAACAAAAGATGGAATTCTTAACCTTTCTTTTTTGGCCCTAAAGCTTCAAAAAAATAGAAACAAAAGTCCACTCTGTGTTTTGAAACAGGTTTATAATCTCTGATACAGGAAAAGAAGAGAAATAAAAATACGTATACAGCTATTTCTATTTATTTATACATCAATTCAAATGTCAAATGCACTTCAGAAACAAGTGACAAATATCTCTAAATGAAGCAGTTGAAGAGATTTTTGTGCTGTGTAAGTGCTAAAGCAGGTTTGCCAGCCTGTACTTCTCCCTAGGACCTGGACAAGGGTTCAG
>NW_009699474.1:3418-61395 GCF_000703405.1 Apaloderma vittatum
GTCACTTTTGGACAGATGTCTCCATGCGTGTGTGAGATGCTTCACCACGAGTGATGGGACACCTGCTTACGTGCATCTGCTGAAACAAGGCCCCAGGGTGGGAGCTGATGAAACAAACACCAGCTCCACATATTCCAACTAACCAATATAGAGATCGTTCTCTACACCTCGTGCACTTTCCAGGTATTTTACTACAGACGATTACACACAAATCTTCACTACACAGAACTGTCAGCCAAAACCAAAACAACTGCTTCTATATTTCATTCTTCTCTTCTGACATCCTTCTCCTTAGCAGATCTTTGAACTTTCCAGACACATGAAGCCCCTATGGATCTCATTTCCCACACAGGCACCCACAGAAGATCCATTGCCCACCTTGTCCTGCAAAAAAAACAACTCTTTTTTTTCTTGATGCTATGGCTATGTCCTTCTGCTCTCTAGTAACCTCATTTTCCTAGCTCAGCACCTGAAGGTCTGCTTTCCTTTTTCTTTCACAGTCCAGGAAACTGGAATAGACTGCCTAGGGAGGTGGTCGAGTCGCCATCCCTGGATGTGTTCAAGTGTCGCTTAGATGTGGTGTTGGGTGATATGGTTCAGGGGTGAACTTGTAGTGTAGGGTCAGTGGTTGGACTTGATGATCCCAAGGGTCTTTTCCAACCTGAATTGTTCTATGATTCTATGATTTCTCAGACTATAAAGCTCTACATTTCAGCTTCTAAGAAGCGTAACTTGAAGGCAACCACTGCCTGTTTTGGGGTGTGAAGAAATATTACACCTCTTGCCCTTTTTACCCCAGATTCAAATCAAACAGATTTGATGCACAGCAGAAAACCCTCTTCGTTTTGAAAAGCATAGGCAGAATTTACTCGGAAGTCTCTCAATGCCATCAAGGCACCCATCCTCTGAAGAGGTCCACGTTGACACTACCCGAAGCAGTTAAGACACCTCACATTTGTCCCCATTCCCCAAACTCTTCATGGAAGAAGGATCTAATTAAACAGAACTGATTACCTGCCAAATGTTTGTTCCTACCCTATGGTTTAGGAACTTCACAACACAGGAGACCAGTGAAGCAAGAAGGAAAACCCCTCCAAATGATATATTTGCACAGCAATTATTTTCTATTCCCCAGCCAGTTCTAGCGGTTATTTCAAAATGTCAGCAAATTCATTGCATTTTGATGAAGGCAATTGTTATTTCTCAGCTGTGAATAAGACAGTCCAGGGCACAAAGTTCAAAACATGGCATTCACAGAAGGCAATAATGAGAATTACTCAGCTACGCTAAGATGCTGTTGGAATTGAACAGCTCGGCTGGCGGTAAGGTCAGAAATTGAATGCTGCACCATTTGGTGTCAAGTCTATGATAACTCCTTGCTTATTGTCACACCTCTAGTGGAAGGTAATTAAAGTAATATCCTTTTATTTGTAATTGTGTGGCAGTACTCATTTAAACTCAGTACAGAAAATGAGAAAAGGATCGGAAAAAACGAACAAAGTATGAGGTTTTATAATTAGTAGGTCAGTACCTCCCATAGTCTGAATTTATGCTAGAAAACAAAATTATTGAGTGAAAGACTGAGAATTAAATGCCTCTGGACTTAATTTTTTTTTTCTTCAAAATACCAAAAAGACTGGAGAAGGAAAGGATTTATATATTCTCAAATACTGCTTTTCTATTTTCCTCCTAGGAAAAACTGTATTAAAATTAAAGTAAAAAAAAATTACATTGTATTATTTGGTATCACTTAACATTTTGATTCCATCCCCTCCCCTAGGGATAATGGGTAAATCCCGCAGCACGCGTGGAATAAAAACAAGCTCTGAAAATCAGACTCTTCCGAATTTGCAAGAGGCTTCCTTTACCTGTTGAATCTCATTTTATAATCTTCCTGGACTTCTGATGAGGTGAAAGCTTGCACAGAGATTAGAAAGGGAATCAGCACGATTTGACAAGCCATTTGATGTATTCGCCTGTAATAACTTTGGCTTCGCAACCTTCAAGGAGACAGGAAGCTGACAGCCACAGAGAGCAGACAAAGAATGTAGTTCTGCAACTACAAACCAGCCTTTAATAAAAGGCTCTGGGTTTGTTTTTTTTTCCCTAATGATGAGGAAAAAAATATATATATTTGGTAAGCATTTTTTAAAAATCTTTCATCCTGAAAACAAAGAGCATTTGATTGCTAGATATACCTAGTGATCAAGATCAAAACTTCTAATAGTTTGAGGATAAAATAGTCAAAATGAACATGAAGATAATTAGTGTATATGAGCGCACTAATGAACAGTATGTATCTGTTGGATGTGTTTTGACTTTAAGATCAGGTAAGAATAGGAAAAAAGTCTTAAAGAACTAAAACTGTTTCATTGCTAAAGGGGCAGTGCTAGGTCACCAATAATACCTCAAAGACTGTTTCTTCCCTTTCTTTCTATTAATTTAAATTGTGAGTTTTACCAGTGCTTTGAGATTCTTGGCTTGACCATCTTGAATACTTTTAGCTCTTTGCCTGCAGAAGTTCTCTCAGGAAGGTCTTCTGCCTTGCTCACTCTGCAAACACTGACCAAGAAAGCAGAGAAAAGTAGAAATCCCTGTAAAAAACCACATTTCTCATTGTCTAACACCTTTGTTCAGTTTCTGAAGTATTTAATTCTGCATATAATCCTGCAACAAACCTGCAAAAATATTTATGTAATGAAGCACATAAAGATAAGCGAGCAAAACAGACCGATACAATCATTATAAAAATGAGAGTAATTCTGGATAGAATGTATGTATTATTCACTCCATTAATTTGAAATGAAAATATAAGTACAAAGTCACTGAAGATCTTTCTTCTAAAATATGCAGATGTATCTTCCAGAGTTTGTCATACTTGAGTCTTACAAGCTATGCATAAACATTAAAACATTGAAATATCATAAACTTGTTAAGGGGCAAGTTTTTCCCTCAATGAATTGCAGAAATGAAAGTACCTCAACCTGATTTCCTCAATTATTTTCCATCTACTGGGACTTAAAATTCTTAGTATAAACTTGGCTGAAGATGAATGTTAATGCTGGGGAAAAAAAAAAACAAACAACAAACCTGACTTACCAGAGGAAACACCAAGTATTCTGTTATCAGGCAACATCAAGCTTGGCTGCAACAAAGTCTTAACCAATATCAATGTGGCACTTCCTTATCCAGAAAAGCTCAAAACTGCTTATTTAAGGAATCATAGAACAGTTTAAGTTGGAAAATATCTTTAAGATTATCAAGTCCAACCATTAACCTAGGGATGTCAGGTCCACCATTAAACTATCATCTGTTTTATTCGTTTATAACAGTGCTGCAATTTTAGCAGCATTTTCATACACCAGGGTTCAAAAGAGAAGTAATCTGGTGGGAGTGGGAGTGAAGAAATACAGAATTGTAATGTTACTGGTTTTCACTTATAAGAGACAACAATTCTACCTCCAACAGTACCCAAGATGAGTCAGGCAATTTTTTTTTTGTACAAAACCAGCCCGATGCCCTGTCTCAGAAAGTTTCCCAGCTAAACTCACAGGTTTCCTTAAACCTATTTACAAAAGCCTGTGAGTAACTTCTGGTGCTGTTCAGCAATATTAGTATTGGAGAACTAGATTATTTTTCTTACGAATCTTACACAGGTAGTATTCTGGTTAGAGACAGCAGTCGAAATGTTAGACAAATCAAGATAAATAGCTTCAGAGACTATTTAAGTCCCTGTTTTTTCCTCTAAAGCTTTTAAAGCTGCTGAGAGGGAGTGAGGGAGCTCAGCGCGGGGCTGAGCTGCCGGCTGAGGTTAAATCACGACACAGTCTTACAGGCAGCAATAGCTTCTCTAAATGTGACTTATTCCTTCTACTTTGCGTGCCCTCATTTCTTACCTGGTTTTTGCCTAAGGAAAGAGATTCACAAAGCCTAGTATCAACTGAAATTACTGTTAATACACAGGAAAATGGTTGTAGAAGTCAGGCATGGAAACAATGATTAAGTAAAAAGGCAAGGCAGAACAATTCTATAAAAGACTAAGAGTCAAGCAGAAAGGCAATAAGAGTATGTATAATCCACTAGTGTTAACCTAGTCTCACAAAGAAGTAACGATTGGTATGTAACTGGCAGCAGGATTTGACAACAATACATTTAGAACAAACCATTTTTGGGACATAGTGGAGATATTCCAAACCCTACTAGACATGGATCTAGTATACCTGGATTAGTGTTGGCCTTGCTCTAAGACAAGGATTTCCAAAGGTGCCTTCCAACCTCAACAATTCTGCGATATCAGTGAAGAATTAATCAAACTTATCTTATAAAGTCAACTTTGATGGTTTGGGGTTGTCTTTTTTTGAGATATGTGGGATACACAGAGATCCAAAAAGAGATCTTCGGAACTAAGAATGTCAATAATCACATACAGAGTCTAGAATTACTGAAAAATTAGAAAAACACCTTTAGTGTTTAGATGACACTGTTGAGATCTAGTTGGGCATTCATGGTGGATTTCTTTTCTATACATGAAAAGAAGCCACTAGCACTGAATTTTCTGTAGTCTTTGGTTTCCAAAGGTAGCCTCTCATCTTGTTGCATAGTCTCTCTTCTCCAAGGTTTCCCTAAAGATAATTTGTACAGAGTAGGCTGCTATAAGTATATTTAGAAGAACTTTTGTTCTCTCATGACTTTTCTGTCATAGAAGTGCTCACATAAGTATTTACCTTTGTAGTGTTAAAATTTTTAGGTAAACTCAAGTAAATTATTAGACGATTTAGAGCTCTAGTTATTTTTTTTTTCCTAAGACATTTAATGAATTAATAAAAAACCACAAAAACAAAACACCAAGTATGTATATATTTCAGCAGACCACAGAAAAAGGAGAAAAATATTCTTTGCAATTATTATTCCTCCTCACTCAATAAATGGTCTCAGTAACATTCATCATTCATTAAAAATGATTCATCTCCCTTGGCCTTTATTCACTGCTTAATGTTTCTAAAGAACTTAATGTAGCAAGTGATGTAATCAGACAAAAGCATGGTAAGAGCTCTTTCTGCCTCTATAGGCACATTCCTATTTAATTAAGAATTTAGTGTTAAATGAAGGTATTAGTTAACTATTACAGACCCAATATATCGTCTACCTTGAGAGAAGCAGTTCCTTCATTAAAAAACAAGAGCTAGGATCAAATTGTTGCCTCTCTGTTCTGCTGGGTGCATTAGCCTCTCATTACACGTGTCTCAGAACAAAAAGATTTCTTTGTTATTATTGGAAAGGATTAACAAAACCATAATAAGTTCTTGGAGGCTTTATCCAGGATCCCTTTACAAAGGAACAGGTATAACGACCCATTAATTACTGTATACCTGAAAACAAGTCAGTAAAATTGCATTCCAACCAGTGAAGCCAGGATAAAAGTTTCAATTTGGAACCAGTGTTCATTAGCGAATTGTACTTTTTCCTCTGCAGACAGCTGTTAAAACAGCTCAGTCATTCAAGAATAACATGTAGCATAGTTTTGTTTTCTATTTCTGCATACATTTTAGAATAATATTTCACTTTGATTCCAATATGTAAAGGTTGACAGTACTCCTTTCTTCTCTGTGCATTACACTATGGAAAAAAAAAAAGTGTAACGACTTTAATTTTGTGCTTTTTTGGGTTCTTTTTTGTCTTGTTTTGTTTGATTTTGAAAGAACTCAAGAAACACTGTGGACCTCGTTTTTTTGTTCCCTTCATTTCATGACTATCTCTTCCATAACCTTCTAGAACAACGTGTCATTACCACAGATACAGGACATCTCTCAGAAGTCATATGTCTGTCTCTTTTTAAATGCTCTTAAGACAAAAGTCCTTAAAATGTTTATTTTTCCACAGCTAGAAAACAAATATTGCCTATTTTTAAAAAGACTTCCAACACAACCTTGGGTAAGTCCCTTAAAGAAATTTTGACTTTGGGATTCAGTGAGCCAGAGTCGGCATCTTTGCTTACAGAAAACTATTAGGTCTTACAGTTTGGCAACACAGATAACAGATATAGAGGAATACTGAGTTTTTGCCAATTTTCAATAGAAAAATGTGCAAAATAATGCTGGGGAAGAAAAGGGAAAGAAAAACAAAAATAAAGCAGGCTGAAAGCATGTATGCTCTAAAACCAATGTGTTTGTTCAGAGGTAGATCAATTTTTCACTGGAGAATGTCAACAGGTCAAAAATACATATACCATAAAATCTTATCTCAGGGTTTTTTAACACACTCTAATGAGTCATTTGTTCCATTATTACAGTCTTAAAAAAGTGATTCAGAGTAGTATGAATTTAATGGAAATGCTTATAAGTAGTTTCCATTTTTTTAAAAAATTAAGTAGAGATAGGCTTGTTTTCCTTTTCACCTTCAAGAGATAATTATTCCTATGTGAAGGAAGATTGCTTTATATTCTTAAGAAAGTCTGACAAAAATCATAGAAATTTTAGATTTAATTGCAAAAGCAATCTTTTGTTTCCACTTCATATACTCACTGTCATGAAGATGGAATTTAGGTTATTTTTAAGACAAAAGAAACATGACAGCCCTCAGCATGATGTAAAATTGAGGACAATATTCAACTGTCATAAAAGACGTCAGAGGTCTTACAATAATGATCATAGCAACATTTACTTTAATTACTTATAATAAATCCAAGCTATCACTGCAATGTATGCACGACCGCTCCACAGGCTGCAATGAACTGCAAATTTGTCATGATGTTATACGTAAACCTGTTCTGAAAGGTGAAATCTTCTCTTCACTGAGTACCATGAAAGTTTGATATTGACTTTCTAAGATCATTATTCCCTCTCTTAACATCAAATCCTACAGGATCCTAAAGAGTGTTTTCTACTGTCTTCTGGCAATCAACATCTTAATAATCTCTATTCAGTACCTCTAGATGGCTCAACTGAAAGCAAATTCCTTTTTTTGTCACCCTTTTTTTTTTTTTTTTTTTTTTTTAAGAACTGTACTCTGCATCAGGGTGGTAACCTGTTTATCCTGCTTGCTGGCTTTGACAAATACCAGAAAAGTTCCCATCCTCCACTCCAAGAACGATTTTATACTCTCATTTAATGTACTACTCCATGCCAAATATGTGAATGAAACATCCTCTTCATAATTTATGTAGATCCCTACGACATCAACAAGAAAATACCGATATCAACTGAAGAATTTCTGGGAGTGTCACGACGATATCTGACTGGAAATTTTACAAAGGAATGATGTCAAACTATCACACCACGGTGATTTCATATATCTCAACTATCACAACAGAAATTTGGTCAAATGAATATGACTTTTTGACACTACAGCTATAATTTCTGTTACGGCTAGGCATAGTCTATATGGGGTAAAAAGGAGCAGAAACTTTGATACTGCCAATACTGACCAGGCCAGTTAGGACCATTACAACTTGAATCTTTAGAAAGGTTCACCTATGTTATTTATAATAGAAACAAAACTTAAAACCAGACAAATCACAGAATCATAGAATGGCCTAGGTTGGAAGGGACCTTAGAGATCATTTAATCCAATCTCCCTGTCATGGGCAGGGACGTCACCTCTCGACTAGAACAGGTAACACATGGGGACTGAGAGGGAATCAAACCCGCGACTTTGGTGTTACTGTTGTTGTCAGCACCACGCTCAACCCACTGAGCTAACCAGCCCCCTAACAGACATTCTTTTGGCATGCTTAGTACTATTTAGCTACTTGCAAGTTATTAAGACAATTATAAATCATTCATGGTATTAATAATAAAGTTCTATCACGTGGCTATGCCTTACTAAAATTCAAATTCTTTAAGACTGGTGATCTTACTACAAAATATCACTCAACCATATATTTAAAAGAATATGCCGGAGTAACACATTTTTTCAAACCAAGATTTTTGGTATGTTGTTAAAAATGCCCCAACGTTTAACCCTAAAAGCACATTTTAAATGTCCTTTTGCTATCGTTCCAACAATTGTTTAAAGCCAGAATAAAAAGTTACCTGCAAGACAGATTGAAAGTTCTGAGACCTAAAATATTTGAATTGCTAAATTGAAGTTTTCAGCCCCTTCTCTGACCGCTGGTCTCTCAATCTCCCACTATTGTATGTATATTCAACAGAAAAGAGTTCTCATGTGACATTTATTACAGAATCACAGAATCATAGAATATGTTGTGTTGGAAGGGACCTTTAAAGGTCATCTAGTCCTACCCCGCTACAATAAGCAAGCATAACTTTAACTAGATCAGGTTGCTCAGAGTCCCATCAAGCCTGAGCTTGAATGGTTACTATAGCTCTAAGGAAACAGCAGAGCCAAAAATTAGCACCTTAACAAGTTAATGGGTTTGCTTCTGCTTAAGAAAAAGGGTCAAGAGATAAGTACTATAACTAAAAGATGGGTGGACATAAGAGCACTTGCTATCTGTGTGCAGAAAATAATTAATTTCCTGCTCTGAACGGATAATATCTCATACCACAATCGTGCTCTGTTATGGCCTCCAACATTTAATATAACATGCTATTTAATATAACATTTAATAAATGGAGAGAACTATTAGCTCAGATACAGCAAAGTGCCCTGCCAATCTCCTGCCCATCCGTATTAATTCAACTGAGTAATTAAATCTCTTTTGCTCAGGGTAGTTCTTGTATCACATCTGAAGCGCCCATGGAGAGAAGGAGAGGACGAGATGCAAAATTAATATCAATAATGCTTGAGTACAGCTGCAGATAAGACACTTAAGAGGTTACGTTCAGTTTTCAGACTTGTGAATCCAGCTAAGGAACCAGTCCCGTTGCACAGCAGCAGGGGCTTAATTCTCAGTAGTACAACAGGTGAATCTACACTGCAATAGCCCAAGAAAACTGCAAAATATTTTAAATACAATGCAAGAGAAGGAAAATAAGAAACAAACATTAAAATAGAATAGGGAAAAAAACATGTATTACAAACTAGCTTCTAAATTCACCCAAGTGAATATTCTTTCAATAAACTCAGAATTTAAAGACCATTAACTGCATCACTGATCATAATAAGCCTGTCAAATGTGTACCAAAATAAGCAAAAACATACTTGGCAGAACAGAATAAGTATAAAAAGAATACATGGTCATATCTAAGGATTTTCTCTCACAAATTCCCATAAAAATGCATTAACTCTACCACTTTGGAAATACCTTAGATAGATTCCCATTGATAAAAGCAGCTTTGATTTATATTCGGAATTAACTTTAACCACATGCATGGCTGTTACGGTCAATACAACATTTCCTATTTATCATGTCAAGGAGTTAAAATACGAAGGCTTATTTAGTGTAGTCATAGCACTTTATACCACTGTGAAATATAACGTAGCTCAGTCACGAGGAATCCCATCTACCTGCTTATAGATACAGTGCTGCAGTTGTTCAGTCACCTTTTTCTGTTCTTAGTTTTTTTGTATTTTTGGGTTTTTTTAAGAACAAGGTAGGAATTGAAATATGAAAAAAAGAAGTAAAACAGGATTTGGGACATGTGAGCTGAATTCAATAAACTCTCCAAACAAAATAAGCCAAATACTTACAGTGCAGCAAAGCATGATTTATTAAACACAAACCTCCAAGCATTTGAAAATTTGATCAAATTTCCATGTAAGGACAAGTTCTTTTTTATAATAGAACATCTCCTGTGTATTAGCTCAACATGCCTAAATATCTTCCCTTTTTCTACTGAAAGCACCTGTGATCATACCAAATTCCTCCCACATGTTCTTCGTCACCAAGTTCTGTTTCTCTTGCTGCCAATTTTAGGGATTTGCAAGAGCTTTGTTTCCAATTTTTCCAATTGTCAACTTTTCCAGTTTTTCCAACTGTCTTTTTTTTTTTTTTTTTTTTTTTTCCGGAAGCTGCACTTGAGAAGAAAATCTTCCTTAATCCTGAATTTGACAGTTTAATTTTTCACTGGAAGCTACTTCATGTATTTAAAAGATAAAGAATACTACAGGCATTTATAATTAAAGCAATAAAATTAAACCACGGGTGTTCTTCATTAATAACACAATAAAACACACCTGAACTATTGTTATGATTGTGTAATAAGAGGTTTATGACTTCTTCCATGTTCCTTAAAATTTGGAATTCCCTTTCCTTTTCACCACTCATTTCATCTTCCTCTACTTTTTCCAAAAACTTCTTTAATGTCTTTGCTGTTTACTCAGTACTTTACCAGATGTGATTTTATTTTGTATAGAACCATTAACTCCTGCATATCTCAATAACAATCATCTCCGCCTGTCTGATTAATGGCATTTAAAGCCATGGCACTTGTATTTACTGATTTGCACGATTCAGCGGTCACTAAATGGAACTTACATATCTTATCATATTTTAAAAATAGGTACATAATAAAATATATTGTTTTGACACCAGTAAAGGACCAGAAAGATCTCAGAATCTTTCTGTTGTTGCCTCCTAACCAAGACATATCAGCTGCAGTCTCCTAACAAGTTAAACGTAACACAAGGAAGCTAAAAAGTTCAGAAGATAGCCTAAAAAAATGTCTATACAAAGTTTTGAAGACGGAAGAAGATTAAGCCAACGAGGAATTGCAAATAACGAGAAAAATAGGCAACGAATTACATCACCACTTTATGCTTAGAGCTGCTTTTTCAATCTGTAAGAGCTTTATATTTTTCAGTAACTACTGCTGGCTACGGTGACAGAAAAAGTGTAAAGAAATGGGACTTTTGCCTCATTTGCTTCTCACAAGAACATGCAAATGTTTATATTTTACCTTCATCTAGGGCTAGCAGGGGGAAAATCCTTATCAGTATAAAACAGGACTCAAATTACATTGTGTGTTTGTCTTTTCTGCATTTATTTTCAATGTCAGTGAACTCAAAAGGCTTTTTATTACTGATTATACAAGGTCAAGACTTCACCTACTAGCTCATTCTAAATAACTTGCAGGTCAAGATGGTAACAAATAAGGCCTTTTGTCAGAAATATATAACAAAAGTATTAATTCAAAATACATACGTATTTATAGTAGAAACCAGTGATCATATTTTAGACAGAATTCATGCAAATGACATTTTCCCTAATTTTTTTTCGAACTTTTTTTCAATCTAAGAGTAATTCTTCCCTAGTTTGCCTTCTGCAATCTGCAGGTTACAAACTCTTCCAGTGATTATAGAGGACCATTGGGATGAGGCACCACCAAACATTCTGCTATCCTTGAATTTCTATAACTCTCCTTTGAAATCATTTAAACTTCTGCATTCAAAATACCTAAAGGCAAAGAATTCCACAAATACAGCATGCAAACGAAATTACACCTTCTTTGCTCTAAATCAGGTTTCTTAAACTTTTCTCTATTTATTTATGGTACAATAAAGTGTATAATCATTCCACTTCCTTTTTGCCATAACATTCTTGGTTATATCAGATCCCCTACATGTCTCCATTCAGTCATCCCTTAAGCAAGATGACCAATAATTTCTCTCTTTCTTTTTCATAATCATCTCTGTGTCTCTAAGCACCATTGTCAACCTTCCTGGAACCTTCTCTATTCTGCTTTATATAGAGCACGTTACATTTATTATTCAAAATCCAGGTGGACAATGAATCTATATCACGTCAACAAGACATTCACCACATTGCTAACTTTTTCTTCACCAATAATTCCTAGTACTCCACTTGCCCTTTTAGGACACTGTGCAGAAGTATCCTCAAGGACCGCAAGTCTTCCCTTCCTCTCTGCTACCCTGACCCAGGTGATAACAGCTAACGTAGAGGTGCATCACCTTACATATCTCTGCAACATTACATATACATTATATATACACATTTTGCTTGTTGCTAGACCTGGGCTCTGCCACCTATTCCTTAGGTCTCTCTTTAAAGCTCGCTCACATTTGCCATCTTCCTCTCCTCCAGTACCAATGTCAAACTAGGCAAGAGATAAAAAAATTATAGTCAGTATTTCAACAATTTTACAACTAGGCTCCTTTTAGATATTTTCATGCTTATGGCTTACTTTGGTGCATTACTGTTTAATAAAATACAATCTCTCCTACTGACATTTCCACTTGCGACAGTTGCATCAGTTTATCCACTGGAAAGAACAGCTCTGGCATGGGAACCTCCCTGAGCTCTTACACACACAACATTATAAATCAGTTTAAAAGTACTCAGGACTCATTTGCTGTCCCAGAGAGATTTCCTCCTTTTGGTATACTGGAAATTAGCTTGTCCTCAGGAACACGTTATTCATCTCTTCTTGTAGTTCTATATGCAATTTACCTTTCAGTTATCCATTCTCCTCATTAGCATCTGACATCAACTTTTTAAAGAATGTCCTTTTATTTAAGGGACACCTTTCCTTTGTTAATGAATTATGCAGGTGTGTGGTCATTAAGACTGTTTCTTGAGTGTTTTATGCTTTGTACTTAACTACATGTCTATTTAAAAGTTCTCCATACCATTTTTAAATGTGTTACCTGATTTTCTATTCTTGTAGCTAATAACTGATTTATTTTTAAGTGAAAATTTTAAGTCAGGGAGGGGGCTTTTCATCTCTTTAAATACATTTTGGCAACCATTAGAAATCAACTGTCCAGTACCAATATCTTTAACCAGGTCTGATCTCCAAGACTGACCAGAAAAATGGTTCTTCCTTTTCTTTATGACTTCTTAAGTAGTTGCTCCAAGAACTAATGATTTTGGTATCTAACATCTCAGCATGATGCCATTCTACACACAAGTACATAAGGTCATTTCCAGGGGCTCTAATTGCCTTTTCCAATCACATTTCCACCAAAATGCCTGGGAATTCAATAAAATAGGTCTAACAGTGATAATAGCTCTGGCACTGAATTTCATTCCAGAATTTCTAAGGCAAATTTTTGTGTGGTAACTCCTTTACCCGATTCGTCTCAAATGTTTCTTTTCTAAGGTAAAATGCACAGATAAAATGCCATGATGGCATTAGAGTTCACTGTAAACTGTAAGTTGGCAACACCAGAAATTATCTGGGTGAGGAAATAGGCTAATATTTCAACTGGTAAATATGAACTATTTTCCTCTGGAGTTGCAGAGCAACAGAAAGCAAAGTCAAAGAGGACCATTACATACGTAGTAGAACATTTCATCCAAATATGCTATGCAAAGAAGAATTCAGTTGGGTGAAATATTTCAAATCCTCATTGCCTTTCTCCCCCCAGGTAAAAAAAAAAAAAAAATACAGATCACATCTCAGTAAGAAAATAAAAAACGCACAGGAAATCCCAATGGTAGAGAACTAATCACAGAATCATGGAATGGCCTAGGCTCGAAGGGACCTTAGAGATCATTTAATCCAGCCTCCCTGTCATGGGCGGGGACTCCAACTCTCGACTAGACCAGAAAACACATGGGGACCAAGCGGGAATTGAACCCGTGACCTCAGTGTTGTCATTGTTGTCAGCACCACACTCAAACCACTGAGCTAACCAGCCCCCTAAGTTTTTTTGTTAGTAATGAGTAGAGAGATGCAATGCTAGCAAAGGGGTGGCAGAGAAACAAAAGCAAATAAATAACGTACAAAGTTTCCCTGCCCATTTAAGCTGGAAGAAAATTCACTTACACTATCAGCTACAGAAGTCACCTCTGTAAATGATTTGGGAGATGCATCACAGGAGCGGGATTCAAAAGGTCCATTATTAGTTGGCAATCAAATCAAAGTGTTTTAAGCCTTTAAGAAAAAACAGCAGGTTTCTGGCAGTAAAGTCAATGGAAAACTTGTTTTTTTTCAAAAAGCGAAAGTTCAAAGTAAACTTGAAATTGGTGAACATTAAGATACTGTACATGAGTCCACCCTGCAGTGTTCTAGCCCAGCTACCTATCCCCAGGAATCGGCCCGGCCTCCCCAGTCCTCCTGTGCCCATCACCTGGACTCAGTCATTTCCCAGAATCCCACCAAACATGGGCACCTCACGGGTTTCAGTCGCATCCTCCAGAGCGAATAGAACGAGCAAGCACGTGGGAACATACGGAAAGGTTTTGCATATTTAGTCCTTAAATAAGCCAAAGCCAGTATAGATTAGTAGGAAAGCTGAATACATCCTCTCCTCTGTAGGATTCACTAATTTCCTTTGGAATTCCCCGGCAATGCCAGCTCCACCACTAAACCGTGTCTCCAAGCACCTCACCTACATCTTTTAAATACATCTAAGGATGGAGACTCCACTTTCCCTGGATGAGCCTCCTCCAGCTTCTAACATAAGGACCTTTCCATCCTCTTGTACAGCAGAAGAGGACCAAAAAAAGAGGAAGGGGCTCAGAGATCGCCTTTACCATTTTCTTGCTCTGCCAAATCACTGAATAGCTTCCTTCAGACAATACCAGAAGAATTTGTTGCCAAGGAGACTTCATTTCTGAGAACCTAGATCCCTTCCAGGGTGATTACATTTCCACGCTATAGCCTTGAAGAAAAAAAAAAAATTAAAAAAAAATCATTGCTTGTATTTATTTTAATCTCTATATTGATCTGTAACTTTTAAAAGAAAAATTAGTTACATATTAAAAAAATGAGTTAGGGGCTCATTAAAGAGTCGCAGAATCTTAGCGTCCCACTTCACGTATAACAGACAAGCAGATTTTTTTTTCACTCATCTTCACCCTGGCAAAAGCAAAGAACAAAAGAACAATCCCTCTGCTTTCCCCACGGCTCAGTTTACCCCCTAAATAACACAATCGTTTTGCCTTAAACCCTCACCTTGTCCCTGCCTTAGGAGATTGGGTAACAATTATTGCCTCAAAGTAGAGTGAAAAGTATTGTAAGCATATAGAGATCCATACAAGATTTTATTTATTATTTTTTTTTACACAAAGTCCAAGGAAAAAATAAGTGAACATAGAATTTGTGTTTTCTCTTACCACATTCTTCCAGAAGCTAGAAGATAATATTAGTTTTATTATTCTGAGCATTTAAAAGTCTGTAAAGACACTATTCTTTTATTATTTTTTAATAAGAACATAAACCATACATACAGAGAAAGTAAACAAGCCAGCACGTTGTGCTGGAAACAATCCTCTGCTCTAAAACACCTACACAAACTTCCTACTAAATTAAATTAGTTCCATTATAAAAATGAAAGGTACTTCTGAAGCCCCCAAACCAGCAAGATCTCCGGATAACAGGCCTGGATTCCTGCACTCTCCAAGGATGTAACTCACTTTTCCCCCTCCTCACTACACAATTCAAGTGGTGAGAGGCAGAAAGAAGCAATGAAATTACATTAATAATCATCAGTCACATCATCAGTCTCAAAAAAAGGAAAAATTAAAGGAATAGTGAAGCAAAGGAGCCTTTCAAAAAAGAGCCTTGCCCTACAGCCTGGACTGCTCAAAAATAACTTTTTTTGGAATGAAAACAGAAATTTCTGCACACAGAATTAGAAGGTTCTTATTCCTGATGATTATTTGAAAATCAAATGTTCTATTCAACATGATGGCTCCAGTCAAATCTTATCAGCATGCCTTGTTACAGGGGACAAAAGCAGGCACAACTGTATTATTTCTATTATATATCTTTGAATATATTTTAAAATGTGTCAATTCTCCTCATCCTTGCATGGAAAACGCAGAGCTTTCATAATCTCCAACATATGAGCAACATCTAAAGAACGTTAAAGGATTTTCCTGTTCCTAACAGAACTTGTACAGCACTAATATTTAAATGATTAATTACTTATACTATCTCCGTTATTAATTAAATATCTACTGTTACTAAAGATGTAAACACTAACACCACGACATACAGCTATGTCACCAGAGCTTTTCTGTGAAAAGAAAATTGTTAAAAAGTATAATGACATACTGATTCCAAAGTAAACTACTATTAAATAAGCTTCAGTAAATTCTTTAATATAATCAAACCTGAACTGGCTTCTTAACGAAAATGGCACTCTTTTCCAATGCTACAAAAGTCCGTTCTTATTTCAAATACCCGAGTTCTTCAGCAAATACCTTGGGAAAGACAAATATGGCATTACCATCAAATAATTCAGACTAAAAGGGACTTCAGAGATCACCAAGTCCAAACTCCTGCTCCAAGCAGGGCCAGCTATGAGGCCAAACCAAGTCACTCAGAGCTTTCATAAAATCATAGAATGGTTTGGGTGGGAAGGGACCTTCAAGATGATCTCGTTCTAAACTCGTGCCCTGGGCAGGGACACCTCCCACCAGCCCAGGCTGCTCCAAGCCCTGTCCACCCGGGCCTTGGGCACTGCCGGGGAGGGGCTGCCACAGCTGCTCTGGGCAACCTGGGCCAGGGTCTCACTATCTCCATGGGGAAGAATTTCTTCCTAATATCTAATCTAAATCTCCCCTCTTTCAGTCTGGAATCATTACCCCTCATCCTATCACAACATTCCCTGATCAAGAGCCCCTCCCCAGCTTTCCTGCAGTCCCCTTTAAATACTTGAAGGCCGCTATAAGGTCATAGAATCACAGAATGTCAGGGGTGGGAAGGGACCTCAAAAGATCATCTAGCCCAGCCCCCTGCCAGAGCAGGGT
Source organism: Apaloderma vittatum (assembly GCF_000703405.1). Lineage (NCBI taxonomy): Eukaryota > Metazoa > Chordata > Aves > Trogoniformes > Trogonidae > Apaloderma > Apaloderma vittatum. The sequence goes on from NW_009699474.1 coordinate 19,983, forward strand.
CACCTACAGCAGGTCACACAGGAACACGTCCAGGCGGGTTTTGAATGTCTCCAGAGAAGGAGACTCCAAACCCTCCCTGGGCAGCCTGGGCCAGGGCTCTGGCACCCTCACTGGGAACAAGTGTTTTCTTCTAATATTCCTGTGGAACCTCTTACGTTCCAGCCCATTGCCCCTGGATCCCAAATTCATTCATTTTAACACAACTGGCACGGCTCCAATTACTTCATGGTGTAGTCTGTGATGTCCCCACCCTCCCTCCAAAATCTGGTGAGTTAGGTGATCAAAAGCAGAGCAGCAGATTTTGCGCTCACGCTTCCTCAAATGAAGTGCTGATGCTCAGTGCTGGATATGAAATACATTTTTTTTTTCCCACATGATAAACTGGCCTTTCCAAAACCCATTAATTTGGGACACAAGATTCCAGATGTGGCCTCACCAGGGCAGAGCAGAGGGACAGGAGGGGCTCTCTCAACCTACTCACTACTCCCCTTCTCACACACCCCAGGAAGCCATTGGCCTTCTGGGACACGAGGGCACACTGCTGGCTCATGGCCATCCTGCTGCCCACCAGCACCCCCAGGGCCCTTTCTCCTACACTGCTCTCCAGCAGGCCAGTCCCCAACCTATACTGGCACATGGGGTTATTCTTTCCCAGGTGCAAAATTCTCTCCAGAGCCTTCATTTTATCAGGCCAACAAAGCACACAACAATTATGGGCAAGTAAATTCACACATATGGTCCCTTAGCCACTCTGGTACAAAAATAATAAATAATAATAACAATGATGATGCAAAGCAGATAGAGATTTCTGCCCTCTCATCCCCTAATGATCTCTATCCACAGAACAGTATCTTAAAAGAACTCACTGAAAATGTTTCCAAGTTTTAAAAAGGACAGGAAGAAAGCAGGTTTCCCCAATAATCACGATCCACTTCTGCTCCATTACTTCTTTCCTATCCTCCAGGATAGGAAGAAATATTATTTCTAGAACCTAGAGGAAAATTGAAAATGTTTATAGGTCCCCTAAAACCATAAAATTTCAGACATGAGGAAAATAAAAATAAATTAAGACCGTTATAAAGCAAAAGCAGATCAGTTTATAACTTATTTCAACTACACTTTTTACCATCCCCCTCAGAGAAAAGATCCCAGGTGCCAGAGGCACTTTAATATCATAAAGTGACAGGCAAGGGTTGCATTTCATATCCCAGTGTCAGGCTCCTTCTGCACCCTTTCAGCTGGGGTCTGCAGGCGTTATGTTCCAGGTAGATCTTGTCAGTTATATGTCAAGAAATTTGGAAAAGAGACAGGGAAATGAAAATGACTCTACTAAGAGTAACACAGACATCAGGACTTAGATGAAAATGGTAAGAATTGTTCTGAATTCTTAATGACTTTTGAAAAAGGTCAGAACTTAGGTCTTTCTTCCACAAGGGAGAACCAGATGAAGTAAAAACGGCAAGTTTTAGTACTTTGGTTTCCCAAAACTTACGAATTTTGCCACACTATGCCCTTTTGTGCCACATATGGCACAACGCGTATATAATGTCATGTGTAATGACATATACCAAAATGAAAAATCTACTGTCTTGCCTCCGTGTTATTAAAGGTTTGCAGTGCACAGAAAGCCATACCAGAAATAAATAAATGACGAGAACATGAACCAACGCACTTGGCACTATAACCACCATATATCCGTTGTGAAGTCCAGTCCTTTAGTAGCCCAGTCCTTTTGCCTTAGGCTACGAGAGCCCCACAAAGGATGTGAGTTTCTCCCTTCTTTGGTTTCACAAAATTCAACTTCAGCAGCCCTTAACAGAATGTCATGAATCAGATGAACCATAATAAATACTTTTTCATAGAATCATAGAACAATTCAAGTTGGAAAGACCCTTAGGATCATCGAGTCCAACCATTAATCCTACACTACAAGTTCACCCCTAAACCATATCACCCAACACCTTTTCAAAGGCCTTCGGGATCCAGCAAAACAAGGAAGGCAAAATTTGCATCTCAAGGAATCATAATCATAATAATCATAGAATGGCCTAGGCTGGAAGGGACCTTAGAGATCATTTTAATCCAGCCTCCCTGTTGCCAGGGACACCCCCTCTCGACTAGATCAGGCAACACATGGGGGGATCGAGCGGGAATCGAACCCGTGACCTTGGCGTTTAGTGCCACGCTCAACTGACTGAGCTAACCGGCCCCCTAAGGAATGATTTGGATGTCTAATAACAAACTTCTTTCACTGGGTATTCAGATTGCCGGCCAAGAAGGAAGCATGGAGTTCTCTTGGTGACCTGGAAGATCAGGCTTAATCAAGGGTAAATAATGTGTTTAAAGAAGAGTGATGAGGAATCAAAGCAAAGACAATTTTTTTTTTTTTTTTCCTTTAAGAAAACAAACAACAGAAGAATATCTCCAGGTCAAGGATCTTGTTGCCATTACTGGGTGATTTATTCTGAATTGGCAATGTTAGGGTGCTGTATAGTGCACATTAACATGGGAGTTTATTTAATCCTTTTACCAAACAGCCTGTCAGAAAAGACTGAATAAGTACTATAGCTCAGGTACTTAAGGCTAATGTTTTCATCTAGTACCTCTGTCTCTGCCCACTCCTTATCTGTCCAGACTGAATCAGATAAACCACATACACCCAGAGATATGTATCTCAGGATATATAGTAATGTCAAGCTGCTGCCTTAAGTGTGAGCTTTAAAAAGTTACACCTCTTTCACAATCCCTTACTATCTGTATTATCAATGGTCAGGACAGTTAAACTGGGGAAATCACATGCCCTAACAAGAGCACAAGCTCCTTGGATTAGGAAGAGGGCTGTAAACTTAAAACAAAGAAACCCACCTGCATTATTAATTTGTGGAGTTATCTGCTGGTTTCTTGTTTTTAAATATGTTACTTTAAAAAAAAAAAAAAGAAAAAAAAGTCCTCAAGATAATGAAGAAACTGCATTCCTCTTAAAAGGCTGGACTTGATCTTAGAGGTCTTTTCCAGCCTCAATGATTCTGTGATTACTCACAAACTCCACAAGTGATGTAAATCCATCATGGTATTTACAAAAAAATTTCTTGTGCCAGATTTCCAGCCCTCGCTAACATTAATTAACTTTTCTCTCCAATTAAAATGTATTTGTTATTTTTCTTTATGTTTCCCCATCTTTCTAGCTTCAAAACCCAGCTGATGTTATCCTTCTCCCATTCTCATTATTGGGCCTCTTACGCAAGCCAAGATGTGCAGAAGGATCTGAAAACATGATTCTACTGTCTGCTCATGTAGTACCAGGCTCTTAAAAGCAGTTCCAAATACTAAAATAGAACTTGAAAAAAGTCAAAATAATATATGCGAGGACAACATATGAATTATGAATGCTTTAAGAGACCAATTATTCTCAGTATCTCGATATTTGTGCAGGAAGTAACACTTCAACCCTATGACTGCAAATATATTGACCGCATATTTCTTTTTAGATTAGATGTTTGTTTTATTTATTAAACAAATTTACTATCAGTGACTGAAATAAACAGGATGAATTTCATATCCAAAGTAATTCTTGATGTCGCTAAAATGTTTAGTACTTCAAAGTCTTAAAAATTCCAGATATATTGTATTTGCGTAACCAACAACGCGGGGCCAGATGTGTATTTTCTCAACAAAGGGTTGGATTTGTTTTTTGGGGTTTTTTTGTGTCTCTCACTACAAATGCAAAGATATTTAAGAAACTTTGTTAAATATTTTGTACAATATGAATTTCACAGAAGCATGGTTGGAGATACATTTAATTTTAGGAACTCTTTGTTGAGAAAAAGAGAAATTAGGTTAACTGATTGTTATCCAATATACAAGAAGTATTGCTACGACAAATACCTACTTTTTATTTATAGCTTGTTGTAATTGAACATTATAAAACCAGAAAACTAGTTTGTATTCCATTCTTTGTGGACGTCACTTCTTTATTACTGAAGATAGATTTAATTTCATTTCCATCAGCTGGTGCTGCACTTCAGTTATTATAGTAAGATGGGTGTAATGAAATGTCACTGCACTGCAATCCTAGCGTCAGGAACAACATTATAAAAATCAATATGATGGTTAGACTATTCTTGGCATTCATAATACTATTGGTCTATTTTATAAAAATAGTGAAGGCTAACTGCATTAAGGTCTCTTCCCCTTATATCCTCTAGTTTTCAATTTCCTCTGATATTGAAAAACTTCAACAGTTCACCAGAAATTCTCCACATTTGGTTCATACTAGTGTGAGTTTCTTCCAGAAAATCTAATAGCTATTGCCTTTTTGAATCAGAAAGACAAAAGACATAGAAAGCAAGTTTAACTCAATTTAACCAGTACACTACGCATTGTTGAAAGCTCCCTCCCTGTCTTTCATCAGATTCTTATTTGGGTTCAATAATAACAAGCAATCAGAGACTCACGCAGCGCTTGGGTGGTCATGAAAATGATCCAGCCTACACAAGGTTCCATCTGAAATCAAACTTTAATGATTCCTTCAGCAAGTCTTCCCAGCCTTATATCTGCCAAAAGCTCAAAAATTTGGCTTAGCTCAGCTCTCTACATGGCTTGAAAGAGATGGTGCACGGTTGCAGCTCCATGGCTGGGCACCAGGAAGGTTACCAGGCTCACAGGGAGAGTGGAATTGTTCTGCTCCTTAACTTCCCAAATATTCAAAGTGGCAGGTTCTCTCCTACCAAGGTGAAAATTATTCAAGCTCTGCCTGAAAAATACATCAGGCTTAAATTTGATAAAGATGATGCACATAACTCAAAAGTCACATACTCATTATCCAGTGTCATCACAAACACTCTTTGAAATATATGGATTTATTACCTTTATTAATAGAGATTTCAGAGAAATGTATTTCTTTGAAGACTTGGGAGAATTGGTTACTATCTTCCAGACATATCAGTCAACAAAAATAATAGTGACAGTAAACTGACTTCAGGCTGAAATAAACCCAACTGACATGGTCTGTGACTCTGTGTGTGTTGGCGGATGTCAGGAGACCCCTGCAGAGACAGGACACAACTCGTTACTGGAATGCACACACAGCCAAGCAGATGCCACCCAAAGTGCTCCTGCCAGCTGATCAGAACAGTAGTCACGGGTTATTAGTCTTTCTCTCTAATCGTCAACTATGGAGATTAATAGTGTGTCTTCTATCTTGTAAATGTGTCGCCAAGGCAAACAAAAGAGTGGAGTGTCTCATCATGAATTTGGATAGAAAAGGTAGAAGCCATGTTTTGACATAATACACATAACAGAAGAGAAATCTCTTAATTACTGTGTTTCATCCTCCTTATTGTCTTAGATCCACCCTGTAATGAACATACCATTATAGTCAAACCAGTAAACAAACATTCCTCCTTGCCCCTCATGATCAACATTAAAAAACCGACACCATCCAGTGAGAAATTATCTTAACGACAGCGGTACTGGGGTTCTTCTTACATCTATTTCAGCACGCGCTGAACAGATTCTTCTTCTTTGCCAGGGAGATTATAAAGCTGCACTTCACTCATTTACTCTGTTCTGCCTTAGATCAGAGCATGCAGAACACTACCCAAACACCTGTACGCACTGGCTAAATGTCAACGTATTCCGTCAAAACCAGATTACCTCCCACATTAAATTATTCTATGTCATTATCTGTATCAGCCATCTGCAAGCCTCGTGCCCTTGTGTTCTAAAATACTGAGCGCCTGCTCTATTATTTTTGTTTTACATCCCTGCATAAATCCATTAAACTCAATATGTTACAGCAAATTCACAAAATCAAATGCAATCTGCTGGGCTATAAAACACCAGTTACTGAAAATCGAAGGATTTAATATAGTAACAATTGAAGAAGTCACTAAGCAGTCTTTGTGGGCTGAAGGTCGAAGCACATGCTAAGTAACAAGTTAGATAATCCATGCTGTAGAACAAGTTATGCATTTGTTACCTATAGCATGGCCTTGAACCCAGTCGTGTATTTCATATCTAATAAAAAGCTGAACAGTTGGTCTGATTGGATTTTAAGTGATGCAAATTTGGAAATCAAATAGGCAGACTCCCTTTAGACCTGGTCTATTTAAACTATAATTGTAAAGAACTGCAGATTACGTTTACAGTGCTCCTGAATTCTCAGGAGATTCAGTAAGAACTTTACAAGAGGAAAAAGTATTTATTTATCATTTTGAATTCATTATTAACAAATAAAAACGTACACAGCATATGATGCCCTATCATGTTCTTCTTACAGTTTTGCTTACAGGGCAGTAAAAGTGTAACCACTCTTCAGTGAATGCAACGCTCTTTACTTTCCATAGCCATTTATTATGTAGTTTGACAAAAATCAGTTATATTATTGTCATTCTCTTAGTCTGGCAACACTAAGCCGAAAGAAAAACACACCACTTGTATTTCTCAGTCTACAAATTAAGGTACGATTTGGAGACCAGATTCACATTCTCAAATAAAAAGCAGAAATTTCGTCTTCACAAATAAATCTTACACACAGTGATTGACTTGAATATAACTTTCTTCCTAACACTTAATATTGAGAGAATTCACTGTCTTTAGTTAAGAGAGGCAGAAGCTAAAATGTGAGATATACACACCACCCTCAACAGATCGCAAAATGTGAACTCATAGAAATATGAGCTCAAAACAGGATAAAACTGAAAAGCACCTCTTCTTTTTCACTGTGATTAGTATCTCCATCAGAAAAGGACCCATGTCCTAGTTCTTGCAACAGAAGATTTATGAGCATTGGCAAATCACTACAGTGTTAAGATTTTCTTGCACTTTCCCATCTAAAATCCCCTTATTTTCCCTCATGTTTTGACACTGCTTTTATTCCTCCCCTCTGAAGAGGGCCTGGATCCTGACTTTTTCTGCTTAGAGGGAAACCTTCTTGCTGACATAAAGCTTTACTAGTCATTTTAGAGTATTTTCTGACAAAGTATACTGGCCATCTCTTCCTTGGGATCACACAATGCAGTTTCAGTATTCAAAAATTAAATGCCAATCATGTCTACAGAATGGGGTTTAAAAATGTCTTACTAAAGTGTAATAAGTTTTAACATCCTTCCTTTACTTACTCCATTTCTCCCCTTCCTAACTCATCCTGGACTAAACATTTTGCAAAACACAAGGGGGGGGGAAGAGGTTAAAAGAGGAAAAGTGTGTCAATGTGATGCAAATTAGCTATTCTAGAGACCTGTGTAAATACCTTAAAATCTTAAGGCTCTACAGGCTGTTTAAGTAAGGATCCTAGATGATTAGGTTTTAAACAGTAAATATCACCTTCAGTTCAAGAACTCCCTGAACTCCTGGAATTGCTGGAGGCTACAGTAATAAATTTTGCAAAGAATCACAATCACAGCATGTTTGTCAGATTCTTCTACTGTTCTTCAGTCATCCCGGGTGACTATTATCAGAGATAAGACACTACGCTTGATAAAGCTTTATTCTCAGCCATTTTATGTTCTTATTCTCCCAAATGTAGCCACCTCCTTTGTAGATAAAACCAATTTCCAGCTCTAAGAATCTTTATGCGCTTATCTATGATCAGTGCAACAAACTCCCCTAAGAAATGAGGACGAAGTTATTCACGGCAACAGACAATTTGCTACATCAAAACTTCACTCAAATCCAGGATTGCTGAACTGACCACGGGTGCTCATTAGTTTGAAACTCACTTTCAAACCCATCTTGCTGATGCTGTCCTTTATCAACTGCCCTCCTTTAAGTACTCTTCTCTTTGGGGCTGTTCTCCACAGAGATTTTTTTTTTTTCTTATTTCCAGACTTGTTTTTTGTATGATGTAGTCAGTGGTGAGAGAAAAGCACTCCCAGAAAATAATCCAGGTCACTTAGAGTGTGCTTTGAGGGTACCAATCTGTTCAATTGTCTTAAGGGAATCCAAAAAGACTTGGCTTCTCACATGCCTGAAAATCCAGAAATTCAGAAATCCAGGACCAAATGAGCAACCATTTCTCATCCTAATCAATTTATAAAAACAAGCAAAAAAAATACAAAAAAAACCCTTAAAAAGTAAATACTATTCTTTCACTGCCACTTGTACAGAATCATTATTCTTATGCATTTTACACCTGAGTATTTTCATATGCACTCAGATATGCGGCAGTAAGAATGGGTTTGATTAATTATGTATTGAAGTGAAATCCAACGTAGATGAAGACAGTCAAAATAACTTTCTACTGAAAAGAGTTTCCAGAGGGAATCGTATCTAACAGATTCTCATCACTATAAACCAGAAAAAGATATCAGAAATTGATATAAACCCCCCTAAGAAGTACAGTCACCTTCCCCGTTCATCTTTTAAGGCAAAAGACTTTAGTTTACACACTTCTAGAAAAACCTATCCCTCTGGCTCCTGTTTGTAGTAAAAAAAAAAAAAAAAAAAAAAAAAAAAAAAGGAGAGGAAAAGGAAAAAAAAAGCAATTGGCTTGAAAATCTAAATCACGCTAATGCAGTTACACTATTGTGGGGTTAGCCATCTGGCTTAGTGGCTCATTAGTAAATAAATGACCCCATGCATAAAACACAGTTGGGTCATTTCAAGCTAATGAGCCTTCAAGTTTTATTGTTTGGTACATACAAATGGTTGGATGTAAATCTACTTTGTAAGTCTCGTTTTACAGACTTGCAATCAGGCATAGCTTTTATTTAGTCATTCAATTATTTATATATATATAGAGAGAGAGAGAGGAGATGAAAAAAATGCTTAAGGAGAGGAGTAAAATTTACGGTCATCAAAGGTGTGGGAAATTATGTGTAAACAAAGTTCCTCGATGGCTTCTAACAAAAAACAAACAAAAAAAAAGAAAAAAAAAGAAAAAGAAGCCTCTATATTTCTTCTTCAAAACGTACCGCACTAGCTAAATCATAGAACCATAGAATAGCCTAGGCTGGAAGGGACCTTAGAGATCATTTTAATCCAGCCTCCCTGCCACCAGGGATGCCACCTGTCAATTAGATCAAAATCCTGATACAAAATTGCAAACCGTTAACTTCCTCATGCTTTGTCTTTTAAACATCCAATTTCATAATTTTAATTTAAATGCACCTTAATTAACTGCTTACAATTGAACACTTAGATTAACCATGTGATGGCTGTCCGTGCAGAACACATCAGGATGAGCCAGCTCCCATAAAACACAAACCCCACCTCTAACAAGGTATGTAATTAAGGTTTAAATCTTGAGTTAGTCTTGCTACCTTTCCCGAGGATATCTGCATCATGGAAGTTATACATTCTATATTCCCACATAAATCCCTTATGAATTTGTGTAAAACAAATTCTTCACTGACATCCACCAGATTTGCCTCTACAGTCCTCAGCCTGTACGTGCAAGAATCAGAAGTACTGCATGATGCAGCGTGCTCACCTACCCAATCAGATGAATAACGATGAACAAAACACATATTTATGAGAGGCTTCAACAAAAACAACAAAAAAAATCACCTTCTCACTTCCTTGCTCTTTTCTCTCCTAATTTTTTTTTTTTTAAAAAAAAATTTAAGTAATGAATTTTTAAAAGATTAAAACTTACCCTTTCTGGATACTTACTGCAATTAGGGACTCTTACACGTGACTCAGACCTCTGGTTTTATTTATATATTGTATTAATCACATTAAAGTTTGCATTACAAGGCCTTTTGTCATTAAACACAGTCCATTTTAAACAATAAAAAATGCATTTAAAGATACAATAAGTGAATAACAAATGAGCTCAAATGCTTGAATTTTGCAACTTCTTAGAAACATTACTCATCTGAATGTGCCTAGGCAGAAGGCAAATAGAAGTTACCAGTAAAAAGGGCCACGCATGCAATGAAAATAAAAATTCCACTGAGCAAAACCACCATAAGTGAGCTCATGCAGGAAAAAAAAAATAAAAAATAAGCACACAAGTGTTCCAGCTATTTCACATCACAGGAGCTTCTGTCCTCGTCTAAAAGAGACAAACCCCACCTTTCAATAGCCTCAGTAACCTCCCTGGGTGAATGGTGCCACCAGCTTGGGAAAGGTCAGTTTTGGACGTTTTACTTGTTTTCTCTCCCTTCATGATACCTTAAATAAAATACAACTAACGCAATTCTATCCATTTGGGGAGGTTCACAGTGCTCCAGGCAATGTGGTTATGTTATGATGTGTTTAGGTGATCACTTTAGATGACACTGTTTGTCTTCTCCATCACTGTCAAGCTCCCTCTACTCTACCACAACGCCTCTTTTCAACAAGAGATGCTCGGTGTTTAATACAATAACTTTAAGAGAATCAATGGTTTCATTACCTTAATATGTCTCTGGTTAATTCTACCTTATCTACTTACTCAGCTTACCCTTAAAACCCAATTAAAATCTAATTTATCTGATCCCAGGATTCAAATACTATCTGGCAATACATTTGACAGCCTCATAGTAACTACTTTACTACACATTATGCCCCAAGGTATTTTGGAAGATGTCAGAAAGAGCTCAGTCATCATCCACTTAAAGCTATAGAATTATATTTTGGGCATTTCTGATTTTACACGGAAAAGTATACATTTCATTGCACTGGGAAATACATTTCATTGCATTGGGAAAATGCATGGTCAAGGTTGACTTAAACTTAATCATAACTTACTTTGTAAAGCAGGTAAGTTTACAGCTTTATTACAGACAAATTAATTCCACAAAATGTTTCATTTTTTTCTGTTGAAGCAAAACGCATTCAGAGATATTGTAAACTTTTGCAATATCTCCTAAAAGGAAGGGTGCTAACAAGGTTTCCAAATGCTATTAAATGATATGAATAATGTATCGATACTTAAAATTCCACAAAGAATCCAAACCAAAAAAAAACCACAAAACTTATTCTTTTAGCTTAGTCATCTTAAAATAAATGAAACAATCCTCTTTCATAGCTATTGTTTGACTCAGGAAGTTTCAGGGAACTGATCATGGCAGAAATGCTTTTTCTGTCTTTCATTTCTCAAGTGAAAACACAAAAATAAGCCACACGTGCTCCCAATGTCTGGCTAACGCACAATTCTGGAAAAAGTGATGTCACTGTGCCACAAGCGCTGACGTCCTTGCATCTCTGCTGTATTCAGGAAGTCGCAAGGTAATTTCCCAGGTCAAATACCAAATCCCATTAAACGCTGAGATATCTCATTTCACATTACGATACACCGAACTGCTGTAGAAAGCAACTTGGAGATGAGCTCGTCTTTACAACACGTATGTTTTTCAGGTCTGCATCACGCATCTACACCTGAAATAATTTCAAAAGGGGCAGGAAAGGCTCTTCCCCTTGCTTGCCAAATCGCTTGTTGAAATCACAGTATCAACGCCTTTTAAAAATGCAAGTAGAACTTAACACCTCTTTTCTATTTGATAGCTCAGACACTTATTACTTTAATTTATATAGTTTTTTTTAATAAAAACACAATCTTTTGAAGCTGTTTTTTTCCCTGTAGATCCCACGACTACTAATAAGGTAACTTCTTCACTGTCTCTCCTATTACAATGACCGTGACTGCAGGCGCAGCACCCCCCGTGTGCACGCTCAGGGATGCTCAGAGCACTTGTGGTGGGCAAGGGGGACCTCTGCTGGACATCCCACACCATCACTGCAGAGGACCATTCCCTGAGTGACACCGAACCCCTCTTCCCTAACTTGCAGAAACCTTTTCTCATTTGTAAGAATGCCCCTCACATAACCAAACACTAAATAATGTCAACCCCTGCAGGACTCGTGAGCTGCAGTTTTACACCCACACTACTGAGATTTTCTAGTTCTGATGGCTAATCAAGGCGTAAATAGTGTAACGACATCACAAATAGGAAAAGAGTTTGGTCTTTGGCCTCTGGTAGAGAGTATCTTTATCTATCAAAATTATGATCTCGTACTAAATGGGATACATCCATATCCTTTATCTTTCCCCTATTTCAATGTGACTTTCTACCAGCTTTTAAGGAGTCTCAGAAGGGTTTGGATTGGAAGGGACCTTTAAAGGTCATCTAGGCTAATCCCACGCAGCAAGTAGGGACATCTCCACTAGATCAGGTTGCTCAGAGCCCCATCCAACCTGACCTTGAACGCTTCCAGGGATGGGACATCTACCACCTCTCTGGGCAACCTGTGCCAGCGTTTCACTACTCGCTTTGCAAAACATTTCTTTATCTCCAGTCTAAATCTACCCACTTTTGAGTTTAAAACCATTACCCCTTGTCCTATTGCAACAAGTCTTGCTAAAAAGGTTGACTTCATCTTTCTTGTAAGCCCACTTGAGGTACTGGGAAGGATGAAATAAAGGCTCTCTGGACCCTTCTCTTCTCCAGGCTGAACAGCCCCAACTCTCTCAGCCAGTGCTCAGAGTGGAGGTGCTCCAGTCCCCTGATCATAATGAGAAGGAAGAAAGCGTTCAGAGCTCCTTTAATACATATTAGGATTTTAATACAGTTGGCTGTCAGATTTTGACAATCATAGAACCACAGAATGTGCTGGAAGGGACCTTTAAAGGCCATCTAGTCCAGCCCCCTGCAGTGAGCAGGGACATCTTTAATAGATCAGGTTGCTCAGAGCCCCATCAAGCCTGACCTTGAATGTCTCCAGGGATTGAGCCTCCACCACCTCTCCGGGCAACTTGTGCCAGTGTTTCACCACCTTCATTGCAAGAATTTCTTCCTAATATCTAATCTAAATCGACTCTGCCCTAGTTTAAAATCATTGCTCCTTGTCCTGTCACTGCCCACCCTTGGAAACAATGCTCAGAAGGAATGATACAGATTCACTTCCTAAACAAGGAGAAACATGCCCGTAACACATCCCCAGCAGACACTTGCACCCCTATAGAACCCAGGCTTGTTTACATCTATTCCCTCCTCAGTTCATGTGCAAAACAATAATGCGCCAGAGAAATAAATGTGCTCAGCTCATTTACTCTTCATGTTTCCACTGCTGCCTTTAGGTTTTCCAGAAGTTGGCCACATTATGCACACCATAAAAAAAAAAAAAAAGCAACAAACCACAACCTTATAGCATTACGTAGCCTCTTGGAGACACAAGTTTTCCGTGGTTTTCTGAATGCTCCCTAATTTCAGTGGGTCCACACTTATTTTAGTTTGGTTCCCCAGTAACTCTATACACATTGGGAATATTTTCTTTGCAGCCGAAAGAATACAATGCACAATGCCATTAACTCAGCCTCTACAAATATTGAAAGGAAGAACAGGGTGCCAAAAGCAGGTATACGTCTAGCTAATACACATACTGCTATTGGTATGGTATAAAATGCATGAAAAACTTGTCATAATAATATCACCTTAAAGACACAGAAAAAAAACAGCAAATTAGTAACCCATAAATGCTACCATCAGTACAAAAAAAAACCAAGAAAGTTATGAATCACACTATATACACAAGGTTGAAAAAGGGTCTGTCCACGGGTGAACAAATAGCTTTAACAACACTATTTTCAGATAGCCTGAGTCTTGCAAACATTAAGGCAATGCTTTCCAGCGTATTAAAGGCACTGATGCAGAAGTTATTACCTCTGTAAGAACAGGATTTAGAAAACACCAGAACTAATTAACACAGAATAAAGTGAGCTAAAACGTGACAATCACCAGAAGAAAATGCAATGCTTTCTTTGGGTTCTTGTTGGGTTTTTTCTGCATTTTGTTTTGGTTTTTAAAATATTTTTTTGTCTGAATACAATGACCTTAAAATGAGCAAATACAGGATTAGAACTACAATCAGATATTATGGTTGCATACAAATATATATGAGGTAGAACAAAGAGGAATAGTACATTTGTCAAAAAAAGGGAAGTTTTCAGTAGGCAAAGTATTGATGAACTTAGGGTCCACTTAAAAAAAAATTGTTTACTCCAAACTATGGCATGCAGGAAATTAATAGCACATTTTACTGGAAAGCAGTTTGAGTTGCTGGTCAGAAAGAAACAAAAAAAATAGTTAAAATGAAATCCCACATAATCTTCTCCATAACTCTTGTGCCCACTTCATTCTGCCCCGTGTCGTTGTTCTTCCCGCTGTCAGTTCAACAGGCAAACAAAAATAATTCATTACTTGCCCAGTTTGAGCAAAAACTCAGGACAAATGCTGAGGAGAACTCGGGGACTCTTGAATGAGGAAGAAATTAAACCAAGAGAAATCCTTTGTCTTTTAAGAGAGAAACATTTTGCACGCCCTCCAACAGGCAAACTCTACAATTATACAAATACTGCAATATTATTAGGCAATTTTCTAACATGAAACTGGCAAAGCACTTAAATTTGAATGAATTAAGACTGACATTATCTAAATTTTAACGTTGTGAGGAACAGATGCCCAGGAAGGCCAAGCACTGCACTGACCTAGAAAATCCGTAATAGAGGGTAAATCAGACCTGTGCCTTAATGACTATCCATTCCTTCCTATTAAGATAAATAGCAGAGAAAGAAGTAAATATAATTTATAGAGATTCCCTGTACCTTTAAATTCTTTACAAGATACATTGTAATTTACACGTGGGGGTGAAAAAAATAAAGTATGGTTCCTGATTAGGCATCTAGTATTTTCAAAGGCAAAGACAGGAGAAAAAAAAATGGAAAAACACCGAAGAAAAAAGATAGAAATTTAGAATATATTAGAAATAAAATTATTATTACTTAATACAGTTCTTAGAAGTTGAGTTGTCTAACGCTGGATTAACTACAAGGATGTCAAGAGGGATGTGGAAGCCACAATATCTCTGCCTGAATTGGTGGCTTGGAAGGTATCAATGCTTGTGAACCCAAGGAAATAGGACTATTGATATAATAGCCCTGGGCTAAACATTTAAACTTAGGACTAAATTCCACCTCAATTTAACAGACTCCGGATTTTAACTGTACATAGAACATACAGGGACCTGAGAAACACAAGAGTACAAACAACATTAAAAACCATCACCCAACAACAACAACAAAAAAAAAAACCCACACAGTTCCTAGAGACAATTGTAGGTCTGGTTGTTCTATTTTTCAAGTTTCCCAAAACTTTGGTGACATGGCAATTTACTATCATTACAAACGAAGTGATGTTTACTATTATATTCAGGTATCTTTATTTTCTGGTGATACAGTGTTTCCAATCTTTCTTAGAAACTGCTTCATGGAAGTTGAAACTAAATGCATGAGAATTATCTTTAATACTTCTTGACAATCCAGACATTATATAAAACAGTAGTTCTTTAGTCAAATCTAGACAAGAGAACAAAAAACTTTGATATTGAGTACACGTGAACAAAACTGTGTCAATTCTAGCGATATCTTTCATTAATATTTTTCCATCTCCATTTTCCTCCACTATCTCACAAGTTTCCAAATTAAATTATGAGCCTACCCATATTGGTATATACCTACATATACGTTAAAAAAAAAAAAAAGCTTTATATTTATATGTTTCAGATGGGATAGGGGCTTCATATTGTTTTAATTTATTTTCAAATCACAGAATTTTAAGAAAGAAAACAGGAGTTGTCTTTTCCATTACTATGTTAGTAACCAATACAACAAACAAACAATCCACCCACAACAACCACGAGACACGGAAAAAAAACCCACCATTGTTATTGGAAAGGTATTTCATCAAAAAGAAAAATAAAAAACCACAGAAGAGTGAGAACGCCTTTGAAAAGGTAAACCATTCTGCCTCATGAACCAGTTCTGCATGTGTGCAACTTGATTTATATTCATGTATTATTACCTGAATTACAGAAGGCATTTTAGAATGTCACACAACATATTAGTTTTTATAGCTCGATTCCTGTGGATAGAACGTACTACTGCTGAAAAATCATACTGATCCCTGGCTCATTTACTGTTTGGCTTCTCTGCTAATTTCCAATAAGAAAAGAGCATGTGGGTGATATTTCTACATTTTGTGGGTGATATTTCTACATTTTATCAGCAGCAGCTGAGAATCCAATGGTTCAGAAAACAGTCCCAATCCAAATTAACACCAACAGGAATATTCAGTGGAATAGAAAGGAAAAACATGGGAGTATTAAGGAGGAGCTCCTTTATATCTCATCACATCTACGTGAGCTGGTTTGCTCTGCAAAATATTACTTAGAAACTATTCTGACACATCACGGTCTATAAAGTTTATTACCTACACAAAATAATGTACTTGCCACTCCTGCCCCCATCGTCTAATATGAATCAGGAAATTAGAAAGCTTGTTATCTTCATGACCCACCATCGACCAAAATAACCGGTCATGAAAAAGCATTGGACAAGTCTACATGAAGTCTTCGCTCTTTAGGTACAGAAATGCTAAACGCAGCATTGAGTGTATCTCGATTTAAGCAGATCCTTAAAAGTGTGGTTTACATAATAATGAAATAACAATAAAGTAATAATAAAAACTAGAATTCACTGAGGCACTGGAATGTTACACAATTTAGATTTTTTTTTTTTCCCCCCAACACTTCAGGTCAATCACTGGGCTTCATTAATTACACAGAGATATAAGAGAGAGAAAAAAAGTCCTCACATGCAAGCACACTGATTTGGAGGGATATATATTGTCAGAAACATCACGCAACCTAACGCAGCCATTCAGCCTGAATTTTCAAAAACCTCATGTGATTGATTTGCATTTTAACACGGCACATGAAACTTTTCACGTGATGTATCGTGGTCTGCCTTCAAAGACAAAGAGCAAACAGGGGGCACCTCTAAAATGTTCTGCAGTGGACACCACCACTGTGGTTCAGAAACAGCATTTCCTCCCACAAATATTCATTCAGTAAACTTAAATTCTACTCAACCAAGCAGATGCAAATTTGCAACCACCAGAACCTTAAGTCAAGACAAATTGTTAGTATATTTGTCTGACTAAGAAACAACACCACAATGCATCATAAAACGTCTGCCCAGTGGGGAAGACATCCTGCTCCTCCAGTAACAACCGCTGTGATTGTACTTGTTTTTTCCATATCAGGATCGAAAAATCTGCTCATGTAGCCTCTACAAGAGCAAAGTGAATAGTCAAACAGCTTCCCTCCAGCTTGAAATACAGCAGGAAGCTTTAAACAAGTCATCGTCCTCCAAAAATGATTCAGAAAGAACTCAACAACGATACCAACAGAAAAATCATCCTGCGGAGCCTGTCCTGCCTCTAACAACGGAGGCTGATGACCCAGCAGTGCCTCCTTTATCAGCCCTGGTTACTCCTCTCAGGACAGCGACAGACATTTCTCTATCTCATGCATATCTTATGCATGTCAGCCCCAGAACTAAAACGTACGGACAAATGATTATGTTTCTCCTAAATTCAGACGGACCTCTCAAATGATGAAGCGACGGTATATTGAGAGTATGGATTTTCATTTGCCATCATGTTTTTCATTCTCCAGTCAAGCACAATAAATTCAGTTGCCTGTTAAGAACATTTCATTTTCATGTACTGCAGCACTGTAATTTTACTTTGAGAGATTCAAATTTTTTTGCTGGCACATTAGTAAAGACAAACTGCCCGTAGACTTGTGCTTTCTTGTTGGTTCTTATATTTTGCATTTTCAAGACATGATATTTTCTTCTCTGTAGGAAACAGGAGCCTATAGCATCTTAGTTACAGTGAACAGACATCAGGAACGGGCATTAACTTTACAGAACAAGATTACAAAGAGACAAAGCAACATTATTTCTACGGCAATACCAGTAAAATATCAACAAAAAAATAGCCTAGGCTGTAGTGCTCTGATCTTCATATCTAAACATTAAATCATCAGTAGGAATAGAAGACTTCATAAAGGACTGTTCATTCCACCTGGATATGTAGCAATATTCTCTGTCCCAGGAGCTAATTACAATAAAAGTGAGCCCTGAGATTTTCCTGACAGGCTGGCAGGAGCTGGGAGCAGGAGCACTGGGTCAGAGGAAGGCACAAGAATGAAGCATAGCTTAATAATGGGTCCAAAGGTTTAAAAAGATAATTTTGTATTTGAACCAGATAGGAAATGTATTTTCAACAGCAAACTTGGATTCACGTCAAGCCAGCGCCGCAGTGATTACAGAGTACTTCAGCAGTCATGGCTTGCTCACTTGTCAACTGCTTTCCAAATTTCTCTTTGATACACCTCAGCAACCCAAAATTCAGTCTGTCTCTGCTTGGCACTCTGAAACGAAGGATGTCAGAAAGAATTCAAAAGTCTCTTTTTTTAAGCATATTTTTCTAAAGATATGATTTTCTTCCTTTTTTATCTTAATAAGACACAGCAGCACCCTGAAGCTGGCAAGAAAGGGTGCCCAGCATTGGGTTGTACAAGTTTGGTGGTGTACTTCTCATCCAGGAGTTTGAAGTTTAAGAGCTGGAGCTCCCAGGTTTCTAGATTTTTGCTCCCTGACAGCCTGTAATACAAATTGTGAAGGATCAAGAAGTGTAAACCAGCAGGGAACTAGACCACAATCAAAGCTAACCACCCAATATTAATTTCTTTTTTTTTTTTTCCCATTTGGACAAATGGAAAACAATTGCCTCTGTAGAGCTGTATTTAGTTCTTCTCTGTAGAAGTCTAGAAGTGTAATTTTATTTTGAAATAAATAATGGGATTTATCACATATACATAAGAATCTGAAAGAAACCCTATTCATTTTCTGTGAGGAATTGGGAAAAAAATTCCTATGACCCAAGAGACTGAGAATCCTCCTGCCCCTGCTTCTCAGAAATAAAAGATTTGAAAAGTTCACATGAGTAGAAACAACAGAGACCGTGCTGGGAATATATTTTGACAGAGTGACTGATATGACATATGAAACTAATACATATTGCTCAATATAAAAACAACAGAGAAAAAGTTTAGGTCTCACCTTCATAGAAATTCTTGCAGACGGCTTAGGTACTGGGAGATTCCAGCCAATGTAACATACTACACAAATACATAATTATTCATAGAAACGGTAAAGATCCTAGAGACTAATTTTCCTATAGCAATAATCATTCAGAAACCTCCCACAGCAATAATTGCTAAAATAACTTCTGAACTGGGACCAGAACATCTAAATATTGTGAAGATAGATTGATTTCTTTTTTTTTTTTAATAAAATCTTATTTGATGCGTAGGAAATGGAACAAACACATTTATCTGAGAAGGAAGGAGGAACCAAAACACACTTCTCCAACCGTGCCTTTTTACAGTCCTCTACACACATTTCTTGTCACTTTTCTTAAAACCATTATAATGGAAAACAAAACAACTGCAAAATCAGCAGTATGCTTTCTCAACTAAGTTGAAATTCTGTGAAGAGAAGAATAGGGCAGATTTCTTTTCCTGTTTTTTCTTCAGTTGCCAACATTTTGAAAGCGAGTTTAAGCTCACATCCCCCTCCCTCACCTCTTGAGGTTCTGATTCAATCTTACGTCCTCCCCACCAAACGAAATGATGACCTGGTGCAGCTCTCTCTCTCTCTCTCTCTCCAGTCTTCTGAAGCGCATAAAGGCTTTAACTTACTTCAGTCAAAATCTGGATAATACACACAGAGATTTTACCCCAGCACGTAACGAACCATAAGAACACTGTCGTCTGCTCGTTAGCCTGTGACGGATCCACAGAAACAACAGGGGAATCAACACTGCCACGGGCATTAGATTTTCCCCGTGTAGCAGAGCATATTGATCCACCAAAGCCTGGGAAAGCACCAAGTGCTAACACACATCACAGGTGCAGGGAATATGCCAGGAGGTATGATGGATGTACTTAAAAAGCTCTGCAGGAGCACAGAAGACAGGACACAGACCGCTCTACAGGGAGCTTTCTAAGCAAGACGTGAGCACAGAGGGGACTCTGCAGATGGAGGAGGTTTTCTTATACATCTTACACTACTTAAAAAGTGGCAGTTCCTACGTTATTCAGTTGGGAGCTATTTCCTTCCCTTGCGTGCAAAACCTAGGAAAATCCTTTTTCTCCTTGCATTGCCTTCAGCCTTGACCATTTGAAATGCTAAAAATTGCACAGCATCACACGGCCAACTCTGTATTTCACAGGGCTGCCTGTAAACCCTCCAGTTCCCAACTCGTGCCTGCGACACCATCCACTGGTGCAAAAGCAAAAGATCAGTGAAGCTTCAAGAACAAGGTCTCCATTCTGAGTATGTTCTGTTGCTCTTGGTATTTTACTTGGCTTCTATGAACATTGAATATAAGACAGAACACAAACCACAATCAGTTCATATGGGACTTTGCAGCATGAATATCCAACAGGTAGAAGGGAATATAGAGTCTACTTCACCACCAAAAAATAGAAATGTTATCATATATATAAAGAAACACCTTCCTGAATCCAAATCAAAGTAGCTAACGCCAAAAAAACAATTTTAAGCTGGAGACTGACCGTACAGCAAATTGCCAATGCCCTGCACTTCATTGGATCCTTTAAATAAAACCACAAAATAGTTAATTTGTTCTATGTTCTTTGCATCTCATGGCAAGCATGAAAAGCAGAACGCACGTTTGATCAATAACCATCAGCCACAAAACTGTCATTTTCCAGATACCATCAGACAGCAAAACCCTCAAAATATTAATGTCTCATTAATTGCACAAGCCTTAAAGGAAGTGCAAGATTGCAAGGGTTTAAGGCTATACAGACAGACGTTGTTAACAGCGTCCTTAACCAAATCATCTCAAGGCTAACACGCTCGGACAGTCCAGCCAACTCCTGATCACGCTTCTAACCACGGCATGCGCTTATATGCCTTTCAATTTTACCCTGTTGAAACACATCCAAGCCTTTAAAAAAGTTTCCTAGTGAAATATTTTGCCATAGCGTGCTCAGCGTTATTGCAAACCCAGGAAAATCCATCCCCAGGTTTTAAGCAAATGGTTAAATACTAAAGCAAAATCTACCAGGGCAGACAAACAGGTGAAATTCAGACTCTAGGTAGATGCCTAAACAGGAACTGCCAAACAAGCTAGATATCAGTGTTCTACCCTAGTTAATGAGGATTAAGTTAATACAGTCAGACGAGTTTAGCGTTTAACTTATCCCATATTTGATTACAACACTCAGTCACCTGAATGAGCTTCTATGAACATTTAATATAAGACGGAACATAAACCACAACCAATTTATGTGGGACTTTGCAGTGCCAGGTTCCCTTGGCAGCATCGATCTGATCTCCAGTATTGATCTGATCTCCATCAATTATAACAGGAGCTGAAGCAACCCAGGGTCAGATGATCTGATGAAGATTGGGACCCTGGAGCACACGCGACCCAGAAGCAGGGCTGGCAGATACAACACAAGACCCACAGAAGGTCCAAGTGCTTCCAAGTGGCAGATGGAGGAGCCCCTGTTCAAATGAGCACTGGGATATTTAAACTGGATGTTTAAAATGGCTAAATGAACTAAATTGAGGCAACTCGTTTACCTGCCTGTGTAAAGGAAACGACATTTAAGTGTCTTTAAACTGAATCCCACCCCTTTTATCTGCTAAGATCAGCCTGGAAGACAACTTTTAATACGGTATCACCCTCAAATTCTTCCATCCCTGATGTGTATAATTTAGAAGTACTTTATGTAACTTTAGTATACATTCAGTTATTATAATGTTTACTCAATAACTAAAAAAAAAATAGCTTAAATTTATTACACTACAATATAAAGCGGGAAAATAAAAAAAATATATAGTAATTGTGCAGCTCAGACTAATCAGAACAGGAAAAAAATAATAAAAGACAAATTCAGAAACATCCCACTGTAACTGTAAAAACAGATCCTCACACCATTGTGTGTTTAAGTAAAAACAACAAAACTGTATCAACCACCTTCAGTGTGGTCATGAATGCCTACAGTCATTCAAAATGCTCCTTCCTCTGTAAATGTGGTCTTAAAAAAGAATGTTTCTATCCCAAGGGCAAACTGCATCATTACCAAAAACCCGTGTACTTAAGGAGGCACCACAAGAAAATAAGAAGCCACAATTCATCAATTCCCAATGTTTTTTGAAAGATCTTTAAGGATTTTACCTAACAGAGATAATTCTATAAAGCAAGATTCTGTAGGAAGCAATCCAGCAAGTTCTCTTCCACCTGTCTCATCACCTGTTTTTTAATGCTCTCTTTCCAATTTCGACTCTAGAACACAACAGCAGTCACTTGAATTCTATTGCTCCATAAAAACTAAAAAATAACGTTCTTAAATTCTGCAGAATCAGAAACAGCTATTCCTCGCGGTGACTCTATTACATGGAATAGTAACTTTAAACGACATCAGAATTAATTCTGAACCGTACAATAAAATGACTAAAGGACTGAAGTTCGCACTAGTGATGCTGCAGTCCATCACTCTACCAACTAACTCTAACAGTACCAGTGAAAATAACCAGTGATAAAGGCTCATCCTTGAACAGTCCCTTCAACACTTTGACAATTCTAGCAAAATAGGATCAAAGTGTGCCACCTGATCCTCTGGCAGCAAGGACAGACAAGAAATAATAAAGCATAGGATGCTTCATTTGATACTTGTTTGCAAACATTCTTGTTTTAAAGACTGTTCCTGCTACTTTACGACTTTTCCCCACATCGCCCACAGGACACAGTGACAGTCTTTATGAATTTGTGTTAGGTGGCAAGAAGTTTCTAGGATGAGTTAGGCAGACCAACGGTTACGTACTACAGGTTAACACCATGTTGAACAGTTTCAACACTTCTTGAAACACCCTGCAGACAGCTGTATTTAAGATACTGCAGATACTTTTTTGTTATGTGAACAGCACCAGTGCTCCATCACTGCTTCCACAGCAACTGAGTATTTTAACACCTCCAACAGCAAGTGAAGCCTTTCAGTGGTTTAACCCACACAAGCTTATATGTCTCTCTACGGGTAACATGCCAATACACAAACACAATGACCACCACCACAGAGTAGAAATCGCATTGAAAATTAGTCGTATTCACTTGCATTATGAAAATGATTCTTAGGTCATTTCCTGTTTCCATTGCTTGCCATTAGTTTCCATTAAAAAAGTCCTTTACCTCAAAATGAATACTTGTCAGCTACTTACTACAGAAGAAGAATCTTTAATGCTGTGGGTTTTTTAACCATTGCAGGTTAAAAAAAAAAAAAAAAAATAAATAAATCATTCTCACGTACTTATGATCGTACCAGATGTCTGTCAAACATCTGCCACACATTAAAAAGTTGAATCATTCCAACAGCGTGACCAGTAAAACGTTAAACCATGCAAACAGCATTACCTTTACTCCTGGTATAAAGACGCCTCGTTGTTTTTCATAAACATTAAAGTCACACCATCAGCCTCAGGAAAAAAAAAAAAAAAGCAGCATCTACTGAAAAATAAGAAGAGAGTACGACTTACGTTATTCATGTACTCGCTGAGCAGATCCTGCAGCGCCTGCCGCACGGCGTTGCACTCAGCCACGATCCGCTCCCGGCGGTCGTCTCGTGTGCACGAGGAGTCTGCCATCAGCGCCGCCCCGCTGATGATGCTCTCCAGCCGCTCCTCCAGAGAGGGTCGGAAACGGGCCTCGCTGAAAGTCATCGGGTCTAAAATAATTTTGTTCTGCAACAAAAAACACAAGTGCAAAAATGATGACCACAGATGGGTCTGGCTTTTTTTTAAAGGGTCTCGTATTCCAGCGGCTTCACGGGTGTTGTAGTCTTTCATTTAATTATCTACCAAATTCCTGAAAAATCAGTATTACAGAAACATACAGTAGCTCTGAAATCTCAACTTGTAATAAACACATTTATTGTGTGTGGTTTTTTTATTGTGTCCAGTTTTGGGCTCCCCAGTTCAAGAGAGACAAGGACCTACTGGAGAGAGTCCAAGGGAGAGCTACGAGGGGGATCAAGGGACTGAACATCTCTGCTGGGAAGAGAGACTGAGAGACCTGGTGCTGTTCAGCCTGGAAAGGAGACGGCTGAGGAGGGGCCTTGTGAACGTAGAGAAATATCTGAGGGGTGGGGGTCAAGGGGAAGGGGACAATCTCTGCTCAGTGGTGCCCAGCAACAGAACAAGGAATAACGGGTTTACGTTAGAACATGGGAAGTTCCACCTCAACCTGAGGAGAAACTTGTTGGCTGTGCGGGTGCCGGAGCCCTGGCCCAGGCTGCCCAGAGAGGGTGTGGAGTCTCCTGCTCTGGAGACTTCCCAACCTGCCTGGACGCGTTCCTGTGGGGCTGCCCTGGGGGATCCTGCTCTGGCAGGGGGTGGCACTAGATGATCTCTAGAGGTCCCTTCCAACTCTCAACATTCTGTGACTCTATATAGAGAGATAATTCACAACCTATAGTAACCAAAGATCACAGCTGAGAGCAGCACAGCTGGTTCAAATACGCATTTGGAAAGGACACAGCACAAACCAAATCAACATGAACTCCCTTAATGTACACACAATATGCATGAGTCCCTGCCTCTCTATACGATATGCATGTATCTCATCTTGAATAAACTAATATTCTTCTCTCCTGAATGTTGTGAAAATTTCTTAGATCTTCAGGAAACTGATAGGAAAGGTGCAAGTTATTTATGACTGAAGAGAAAGTGGTATATTCTCTGTTAACTAAGTTTATTTATATTAGTAGGCTAAACTGCTCAAATGCTACTAGATCATGTCAGCATAAAATGTAGAAAAAAAAAGTAGGAAACTGTCATAATCACTTAGACAAAAATGTGAAATATCTCTGATTCATATTCTGTAGTGCATCCTTTACAAGCCTTTTCCTAAAGGCTTTCAAAAGCTTTTTGTTTATGTTTAAAAATCAGGAAAAAATGGAAACCAAAATCATCTTTAGTTTGTCAAATAGCCAGCCTACTGATTAGCAAAATATCTTTACTCCCCTGTTTTCTATTAAAGAAATTTTAATGCTTAAATTACAACCACTGCTAAACACTTGTGTCCTTTATATATCAAACTTAATGCCAAATATCAAACAAGACTAAACTACATAGATTCTATTCCTGTCAGCGTACAACTTCATGTAATTTTACGGTTTTTGAGTCACCGCTAGATTCTATTCTGCCTTGCTTTTTTCTTGTAGTTCAAGATAACAAATACAAACAAATTAATCCCCTGCTCCCACCTTCAGGCCCATAACCTCACTGTGCAATCCAGTAACCTTTTGCTGCAATCTTGCAAAGAAGTTTCATAATTGCATATTGTCTAAAAATAGCCCGTAAGCCCTGCACTTCTTATCTGTGCTTTCAAAGAAAATAAGTCATGAAATAGCAATGACAAAGTACAAAGTATTCATTTTCCTAATAATCCCACCTATTTTAAAGCACATTCGGTTTTTGTTAATGAAGAGTTTTAGTTTTGACAACATTTGGATAACTTTATGATTAGTCTCTTTCCTTCGTCATCCAAGAGCAATCAACAAGGACAAACCAAATGATACAGTTAATTTGAAGAAATAGAACACAGTGTATTAAAATGTAAATCAGGATTTAGGGATGCAACACATAACCAGTATCTGCCTTTAATGTTGAAAATGGCATCTGTTTATTACCCATCAGAACTTGTTCAAATGACCTTATTCTAGGCTAAATTCTGTTTCCGAGCAAAAATTTTTCTTTAATTCAATGGGACAAGGCTTTTACAAAAGATCTGCTTATTTCTCAATAAAACTTCCAATTAATTCCACACACAAAGCCCAAAATTCTCATTATTATACCAAGAAAGAGATTCAACCCCTCAGAAATCTATAACTTAAGTGAATGTGAAGCAGTTAAATAGTAATAAACATAAAGGCATTGGGAAATTTATGAAGATTCATTATTTAATAAAAAGGACAAACTGAAGAATTTTAACCAGAGAGCATATTGTTCCAGCTCCAGGACCTGCTGATTTAGCAGAAATAAATGCAGCATTACCCAGAATGACAAACAATATCTCGCATGTATCTTCTATGTTTCACAGCAGTAAGCAGAGCAGTTGGACGAGCACCTAAATTAGAAATGTCATCACTAAAGAGCTGAGCTTATGCATATTTACGTAGATGGGCTCTTCAGTCAAACAATACTACTTAGAGTTCACACCACACTTTTCTCCATAACTATTATAATTTTCAGAAATCAACTGCATAAATTCACCTTCACAACAGCCTGTTTAAGAAGCAGGAAGACTGAAATTGCATTAAATGAATTATCATACCAATTTATGTCATTAGTAAGAAAAAAGTATATTAAAAAAAAGTAGCATCATTTTTCTGATTATTTTCAGTGTTTTCTAATTCAAATCTGGTTGTGTTTTTTTCAAATGACCACAGAACAGTCGTGTTAATGGGGATGTGGAGGTTTTTTTTGTTATTTTAATGGTCATAAAACCAATCATTAACAAAGACAGGATGCACTCTTTACTAGAGACTAGATGATTTCCAATAGCCAACGTGTTCTACTTGTAGCAGACCTCTTTCTCAATCCATACACTTGATCAAAGCAACATCCATACAGCATTATTGCAATTTTCATGTTTCTACTATAGTAACATAACTAGTCCTTTCAGAAATGCCTCACTTCTCTTCCTCCTTATATCCTGAGGTGTAGGGATGTCTACCTATACAGCCAATTTCATATCTTGTATCACATCTTCAGACCGTACACCTCTCAGCAAGTGACGAACCACAATTTTCTTCTTAGAGGTTTTGGAAAGACCCTGCACTCCATCTTCTGCAAAACCCAAGGACCTACCAAGAATGTATTCCTGGAATATTTCCATCCTTTTTGAGCCTTGAGGATCAAATATCTCCAATATCTCTGATCGCTGAAACTCAGATTACTGTTTTCACAAGCAGTTTCATCACACTCCATGAATAAATTTAG
Source organism: Apaloderma vittatum (assembly GCF_000703405.1). NCBI lineage: Eukaryota > Metazoa > Chordata > Aves > Trogoniformes > Trogonidae > Apaloderma > Apaloderma vittatum. Next base: position 46,852 of record NW_009699474.1, read on the forward strand.
GGAATTCTGTGCAGGCTACATGCAAATACCATTTACATTTGAAATAAAGTGTCTATCACTGAGGATGTAAAATTAAATCAGGTCAGCTTTTCTCACTGCAAAACATGGAAAACGAATATGTTTTTAGGTTGTTTTTTTTTTTATATTTATGACCATGAAACCTCAGGTCATTTTCATCCATTTCCCACAAAACACTTTGTTTATAATGAATTTCTATGCTGAAGAAGTCAGTTAAATATTCTGTTGAGGTATTCTGTTAATGATCATTCTGAATCACAGAATAATTTATGTCGGAATGGACTACTTGACGTTATCTCAACATTCAGTTCCCAAAGAGACACTATTTTTCGCGTCTGAAAGTTTTTACTCCTTTATAAAGAAAGCTTGGTATTGAAATGCAGCTTCAGACTATGTTATTGTTTTACAAATATATGCTATATATAACATATATATGTTATATACGTGTATCATCATCATCATATATATACTCTCTATATATAGTATGTATACATACAAAGTTCTTACCTACATATTAATGTTACGTTAACAAGGAAATAATGCCTTCTTGGAAGGAAGAAGAAAAAAAATAGTTGCCAGGAAATCTGGTTAAATAAATTTCTTCCAAAATCTCAAGTTCCCATCACTTCTTGATAGCCAGTTAATGTACAATGAATGTAAATGAAGTGGAAATTTTATATTTCTAATTAGTTAACTAACATTAAATCCATAAATCAAGAACTGACACCACAATTCAGGCCTTATAATTAAGCGTTTCAAGCCTCTTTCCACTCATCTCTCTGCAGTTGTAAATCGTATCTTAGCCACGAACGTATGTCAGTTTGGGCTTCAATTGCTGAAACAAAAGTCCAAGCAAATTAATTGAAATATAATTGGAGACTTATTTGAAAACTGTTAAACTTGTGATAACATCTTCCTTAAGCATATTAAGGTTAACTACTTTTTCCTGCACCCTCTATTTTAAAAAAAAAATTATATTAGCTGTTTTAGAGTATTTGCCATGTTTTCATAAAGAACAAAAACTCACAGAAAATAGATGTCTTCATAGCAATTAGTACTATATGCCATCTCTATCTTGCTCAAACAGGAATGAACTATCATGAATACTAACAAACTACAGCACAACACTTCTGAAATTTGAAATATCAAATCATTCACATTTCAACTAAAAATACTGAGAATTACCACATATCCTACACAAAATGCATTGTGCTATCAGAGAGCAGACAATCATTGAAACTCGGTGAAATTTATCTGGATTAGAATATCTTTCAACAACACCAAAAAACTCACAAACAAGCCAGTTATTTTTAGAAATATAAACCCAAACCATTAAATTAAATCAATTTTCATGATAATTTTACAACTCCAAGAAAACTATGATTACTGTGTCATTGGCTGCCTTTCTCCACGAAGCATGCATTCTAGCAAAAACTTCTGTGCGTTGCCTTACTCTTCACGAAAAATCTGCTCGTCCACTGATTCCTGCAAGTAGAAAGTCTTAAGGAAAATTCATGAGCTCCTTCAGAAGTGCAGCTTTGCCTACGTGTTAAACACAGAAGTAACATTAAAGATTCGGGGGGCTGGAAGGAGAGAGGAGGTTCCAGTTGTGAGAAAGGTGAAAAACAGCCGACGTAAAACGCATTCAAATTCATTCCTGAGTCAATGCGTAGACTCATAAACTTTTATAGTGATGAGCAGCTTGACATGCGTGAAAAAAAACCAACCAAACCCACATGATATGTGTCATTTTCAAAGTTCTAAATAGCATTAATGAAACTACTACTATATCTACTTTAAGGTTGGTAACAATGAAATTCTCAAAATTATAGTTCAGCTATATCTGACAATGAAAATTCAGAGAGAAAAAGATAACTTTTTTTCCTTTTTGTGGGGAACAAAACCAACAAAAAACACCGAGAAACATGTCCACACAGTTTTCCTGTTTATGCAGCTCTGTATGTGTCTAACAGGGAAGGTCGGATTCGTAACTTCCCACAGATAATTCTTTCTAGGATTCGCCACTCAATTACCTCCCATCCAAGCACTGACAGAGAAGAGGAAATTCAATATTTTCTCATGCTTCTTCAGCTTTTCTATTGTGTAAAAGGATTACACAAGGAAGGATGGCCTTTATTGCCCTCTTCATACAATTTACTGTGCCCTGTTCTTTAAAACACACAAACACTCCAACTAAACAAAGATTATTTGCTCTTCTAATTATGTAAAAGCATTTTGTAAAATAAACTATCAAATCATATAAAAGAAGTGCAATATCAGCTTCTTGGGTTGTAATGGGGAACAACCTTCTCATTTGAGAAAAGAAACAGTTTAAAAGCACTAATTAGGAAGGAAAAAAAAACCACAAAGAAGCATAACAAAAACGAACCAGACATACACAAAAACTAAACCAAAATGAAGAAAAACCAACAAGCAACTCATGCTCTTCTATAGGACTGCAGAAGAAAAGCAGGTTGAATTGATTTTTTAAGACTTGTAATCTCAAAGATAGAAAAGGCTTCTTAGACAACATAATAACACGGTTGTGAAGCTAATATGAGATGCCTTAAGGAAGAAAAAAAAGAAACACATTTGAGGAGTCAACAAGACAGTGTAGTAGCACAAAGCTGCTAAAGCAGCTGCTGCAATCATCGCACTGCCTACCTGGAGCTCTGGAGGTGGAGGAATTATCCCACATGGAACAGAAATATCTGTCAAGTAAGAAACTTCCATATAAAAATTTACATCTAAGACAATCCCAATAAACTCACGTGCTGCTGTACATGCCAGGGCAAGCAGAGCAGTACAGCAGCACCTTGGCTTGAGTGCCCCACAATAAAAGTTCTCTGGAGCTTCTGGCCCAGGGGCAATCACAGCAGGGGAAGAGGAGCAGCTGTGCCTGTGAGGAGGAGAGGGTGGGTTCGGTGACCCAAATGGACCAATCACAGTGTTCCTGCCCCTGTGCTCACTATAAAAGGACCATAAGGCCATTAGCACCTGCTGTGTTAGGGGATGGCCATCAGCTGGTCAGCCCCGCTCCCCGTGCTGCTGGTGTTCCCATAAGCAGAATCACAGACACATTCAGGTTGGAAAAGACCCTGGGGATCATCACATCCAACTTATAACTCTACTCCACTGCAACCATGCTTCATCAGAATTCAGGGCTTTGTGGTTCCTTTAATGACTCTTGGCTTAAAAAGTTGAACCAGAAGATCTTTGAGGTCCCTCCCAAGCTGCGAGTCTACGATTCTACGAATCTCCAGTGTGACTCCTGGCAAGTGATACCTTCTTTTCTCTATTTCTTTTTACATTATTAATTTGTCTATTTAGAATGCAGAACATCCAGGGCAGAGGCTGTTTCTTAACATGCTTCTCAGCAATTTAGCACAATGAAAGCACAAGCTTTAAGGCCACTGTAAAGTGAAGGAACCAAAACCACAGTGACAAATGACATTAAATTAAAAAATCAAATTGATAGGTATCTTAGATAAACAACATCACAACTACAAGACAGTAGGAAAAACTGCCTTTGTATAAAAAGAAGCAGGTAATATACTGAGGGATGTAGTTTTTCAGAACAACGTGGGAGACAAGGCTGCACAAAAAAGTCTTCAGTGTCTTTCTGTATCAGAAGTGCCTGCACTACCCTGAAAAGAAATGCAGTGTGCTCACACGTGTGGTTTAGGTACGTCTGAGCAGTGCTAACAAGGCTATTTAGTGCCCATTTAGCGATAAAGCCAAATTTTCCACCTCTCACTACGCAGCGTTTCACAGACACCCCGTACAGCTCTGACGTGAAGAAATAAGACCAGCGGGTCAGCGCGATGCCACGCTGCAGCTCTCGATGAGCCCATCCGACGTGTTAAAGGAACTAGACAATTAATTCAGACAAATAAGGGAGTATCTTTCCTACTGGGACAGTCGGACAACTACACTCCGAATAGTTTGATCATTACCCTCAGGTAAAAGAAGAGCACAGCCACGAGCTGAGGGAGCAGCAACAGCCCCAACCAGCCCAGCCCCAGCAGCCCTCTCCTGACTCTGTGCTCTTCATGCAAATGGAGAGATTATTTCCCTGAAATACTGGTGGCGGTCACTTATCACATCCATGATATATATATAAGCATCTCAGAGCTGCTATATAAGCATATTCAAAATACTACCAAGTGTAGTCTAATAGGATAATTTCACTTTGTGTCATTTTTAAGCTGTTATTTGTAACCTGATGAAATTTTACTCTTTTTTTTTTACTTTAAACAAACAGATATTCACACTATTAAAGGTGAAATAAGCAACCTGTAATAAATTGAATAACAGTGGAATAATTGCACTGCCACAGAAAACAGAATTCTTTATAGAAATGTCAATTAGCTTTTTTTAAAGTAGTTCCTTTGTGTGTTTCTTCCCATCTCTACCAGATTTGTGTGGATGAGGGTTCGCTACAAAATCTCCTTTGTAAATAAACTGGTTACTGTGCTACTACAGACAGGTTAAACATATTCAACAGGAAGCACCCAGCATGTTGGTCTTCTATTTTTTTCCCCCATTAAAAGAAGTGGCAGCAACACGGTATGGTTAAAGTTACAAATAGTATTTTTGATTCTCAAATCTTCCCATAATACTAACTTGCTACACAGGAGCACTTCAGGAGAAAAAAAAAATCAAAATAAATAATTAACCATTATAAAAATATCAAGAAACCCACTAGATGGAGCTATTATACAGAAAATACAGATCAGCAGCACCATTCTCCAAAAGAGGAATGAAGGGAACAACAGCTTAAGCACTAGTACAGGAAGGTGCTTGCCTTTTGCCTTTACAGAGGTCGTTTCTGGTGTCATTTCCTTTGCTTTCCCTCGCACTCTGGAGCTGACATTTCCACAATAATCACGGAACCATAGAATTCTAGAATGGCCTAGGCTGGAAGGGACCTTAGAGATCATCTAATCCACCTCCCTGTCATGGGCAGGGACACCTCTCAACTAGATCAGGCTACTCAAGGCTCTGTCCAAATATACATATAGATTCCAATACATACATGAGCATGGATAAAACATTAACCGTAACATGTTGTAATGCCAACTACTAAGATTAAAAGCAGAATGACCTTCCAAAACAGGTGATTAAAAAAAAATTTAGAATCACAGAATGGTTTGGGTTGGAAGGGATTTCTAAAGATCACCTTGTTCCAACCCCCCTGCCCTGGGCAGGGCCCCCTCCCACCAGCCCAGGCTGCTCTAAGCCCCGTCCAACCTGGCCTTGGGCACTGCCCGGGAGGGGCTGCCACAGCTGCTCTGGGCAACCTGGCCAGAGTCTCACCACCCTCACAGAGAAGAATTTCTTCCTTACATCTAGTCTCAGCTGACCCTCATTCTAAACTCTTGCTGCTAAACTACTTCCCTTGTGCATGGAAAATTCTTGGGGGGAAAAAACCCACCAAGAACAAAACAAAACACAACCCAAAAACGTCACACAAAAGGGCTTATAGTGAGCAGGAACATGCAGCAATCCCATGGAAGAAGCAGCTTGTCTGGCCCCTTTGTATAATCAGGACCTAAAAATTTATGCTGCTTATTCCTCTCTTGAAAGGTCCCTTCAGCAACCTCAAACATCCTTCTGCAAAGAGATAAAGCTGTAGGTGTCCCGTAAAACAGAACATTGTACTGCTGGTTATTCTTTTCTTAATATGAAAAGGACGGCCAGTCTGTGATTTTCCCCCACTCCAGTGTGCTCCAAGGAGCACAGAAAGTGCCGAAGGATCTCACCACTGAGTAGAAGCTTTTGAAGCATCAGGAGGCAGCCTCACTGCTTCCACACGTGAAATAACCAGCCGAGCACCGCTCCAGGTTAAAAGCCACTTCGGCTGCACAAGGGAAAAGAAAAACCCTGCGTTTCATTCCAAGTTATAGATGAGGTTATCTCAAGTTGCAACACACTTTCTAGAGCACTTTTTAGCGCACAAAATTTAAATTCAGTATCCAACTGCTACTGGACAGAAATAGCCACTTGGCTCTGCCTCCCTGGACAGGCAACAAGTCTGGTTTCAAACTGCTACGTGGGACGTGCAGTAATAGAATCACAGAATCCTAGAATGGCCTAGGCTGGAAGGGACCTCAGAGATCATCTAGTCCAACCTCCCTGTCATGGGCAGGGACACATCACAACTAGATCATGGGGACCGAACGGGAATCGAACCCGCAACCTTGGTGTTATTTGTGCAATTTCTTATGATTTTGATACTAAACAAACAACGTTTCAATTCTTATTTTGAAGCTCGTATTTTTTCTTTGTAGCTCCAGCATCACACATCACTTCTCTGAAGAGCATATTTACAAGTAAAGCAGGATTCCATTAAAATTCTGGGGAACCCGTTCTCAGGCTGAACATCCAAGACAGTTATTTATCCAAAAAGCAACAACATTTTAAAGGTAGTCACTTAATGATATGGCAGCTCTTCCTTTATGTCACGTTGTCACTGCTTTTAATCTCATTACATAAAAACATTTTTCCTATTGTTGTACCCAATTTTTTTGTCTTTTCATTTTCTATGGGTTTTTTTTAGTTTTTTTAATTACATACCGATTACATCTTTCATTCCATTTCAGGACCACTGCATTCACTACTCCTCCAAAATATTCCTAAAGGATGATTAATACCTTTATGAATTTAATTAATACCCTCCATAACTGTATTATGACAGTCTGTTTACTAAGTATAAACTTCATTTTACAGCCTGGAGGACAGTGAGCAGTGACATCAAGACACTTTTTTTCTTCTCTTACTCACCTATCAAATGGTAGACTTGCATTATTCAAAAAATTATTAAAGAATGAGTTGCTCTACCCAGAATTTTTCTGTTCAAATCCTTCTCATAACAAAAATTAGTATATTTTCAGTATCTTGGGACTATCCCAAACACAGAAGTACCTCATGTACCAAAAATAATTTGAACCACCTCTTGCAGTTCTCAGTCACATTAATTCCTTTATAAACCAAATTATTTTCATACTCATTCGAGATTCAATGTGATTTTGACATCGGAGAATAAAAGGTGACACGCAGGCATCATAGTTCATGATTTAACATGGATCAACGCTGCTGATAAGCAATTTTAAAGACAAACTCATGTGTGCAGACACACAGGAACAACAAATCATTGGCATATTAAATTAATATCAAGTATAGGGTGTGTCTGCTGGGATTAACATGCATTATAAAGCCAGGAGTATATATATATACCTTTTAACAAATACAACATCATTTCATTCCACTGATAAGATACAGAACTTGCCACTTTATTACATACACCCACACAAACTCAAAACTCAAGGAGAAAGTCAGCTAAGCAGATGCATTACCTCTGATGTTTTCTTTCTGCAGCAATGCAGAAGTCAAGAAATATTTGCTTTTAGCATCAACGGAAAACAGTTTTTTCTGGCGCCTTTTTCCTTTAGATACCTCTTCTCTCCCCTTTCTAACTCACAGGCTTTATTCATTTATTTTATCGTTGACTCATAATTTCTTATGGACAATCCTAGCCTTGCACCAAACACAGAAATACTCCTTTTTAGGGGTCTATGCCACATGTGTAGTAAACATTTTTATAATGAGAAAACTGCTACACCTACACTTACAGTACTGTACAAGAAAGATTACCTAATTTTTCATATCAAAATCTAAAGCAAAACATTTTGAATTGTCCAAAATGTTAAATGTTTGAAACCCCTAGAATTTTAATTTCCACAGTGGTTAGCGCTTCTAAAGTGTTGTCAGCACATCCCGCCGACACAGCTACATTCCCAGAAACTAAAGAAATCACAATCTCCATCCACCTCTTGAAAGGAGACACTCTTCTACTTGTCAGAGATCCTTGGTGGCCAATAAATACTATTTTTACTTCTCACTGCCCCCTCTCCATTCTGTCACGCAGAATATGTCCCCCAGCAATCCGCCTGCAGCCCTCGCTGCGGCACGCAGCCACTCAGCATCTATGTATCCCACCACTTTATATCCATATACAAATAGATTTTTCTATTCACATCCTACACGTATTTTAACCTCTTTCCAGATGCCAACCCCACATTGGAGTGCCAATGCCATCTATCTTCAGGATTGCATCTCGCATAGATTTCCCAGATCTTCTCATTTAATTTCTCCATGCTTAGTATCATCTCACATAGATTTCCCGGATCTTCTCATTTAATTTCTCCATGCTTAGTAATTTTTTTTATTTTTTTTTCCTACCTCTCCACTGCACTCTGGTTGGATGAGAAGGTCCCATCCCTGGTACACACCTCGCGATGGCTACGGGGAGAGCACGGAGGTCCTGGATGAAACAATCCCACAACGCTCAACACGTGACAACACAGCAATCCCTTGATAATCAGAATGGTCGAGATTTTACCAGAGACAAGCTGAAATTTCCAGAGTGAAACCAGAGTTCTTTAAAAAATTTCTCTATGTATCTTGAATAAATTCAGGGAAGTGCCCTGAGGGGACTTAAAAGGTGCATCCTTAGCAGCAGTGAGAACTCAGAAATATTTAATGAGCTAAAATACGTACCAAATTTTACTAATAAATTATGACACCAATACACCCAGTAACATTTGGATCAAAATGCTCTAAAATTAAAGCAGTATCATTTAAGCTAAAGGGAAAAAAACCAAGGCATTAGACACATACTTTTGTAATCAATCAACCTCAAACAGTACCTTAAAGCAGCAAATCTAATAAAAAACAGATTCATGAACTCTTCTCACTTCTATATAAATTACCTCCAAGAAGAGATAAACGACAATTCTTTCCAAAACTTTTCTGCTAATAACTCACAGGTGACTTCATACCACAAGTTGCCACTGTATAGAGTATGACAATTAAAATGACACCTATTTAAACATAACAGCTGAAGTGCCTATAATAGGTAGAATAATCATTTATATTACATGTGATGATATTTTGAATGAGAAACTATTCAGATAATTTACACTGAGGTCATGCGAAGTGTTAAGACACAGAACGTTGATTCTGAAATCTGGTTCCGGAAATTTGAAGTAATGAAGGCTGAGATGTGTTAACTAATATGGAAGATACTGTAAACTTATTTTTAATATATGAGAATTTTCTTTTCACATGATACAAAGTTCATTAGACACTTCATCCCAAACACAAAACTGATCTCAATCAATATGACTGATACTGTAAAATAAAGATATTGTAAAACTATTTACACTTCAAAACATAAACTTCCTTTCTCTTGCTGAAGTAATATATTGTCAGTATAAAAATCAAACTTACTTGTCCACCACTTTTTTACCCATGAAATAGTTTCACTAGTCTGGTAATTTTTCTTGCTTGCAACACACAAGGGTAAATTCACAATCATCGCAGCTGTAAATTTCAACTTTCCCTGGAGTTTAGGGAGTGTTGTCTCTGCTGTAAAATTAGGCATAAATAAATCTCACCCACCAGCTAAGCAGCGAGGCAAAACAGAAAATACGGCTGGGAAACTGATAAAACGATAGCTTCAAACTTTATATCCTCAGTAAGACCAAGGAGAAAATTTTCATGTAGTTGGTTAGAAAGAGGAAATTCTCAAAAAAAGACTGGCTAGTTTTCCACACAGAATGGTGACCAGAACACGACTCCGCAGATATACATCTCGCATGCACGCTCGTGACGCCTGCAACATCAAGAGAAGTGGAAAAATCTTTTTACCTGATGATAAAATCGAAGGCAAACTGTTCTCACATGGAAGCAGGGGACAATATCAGACGTCTCCCCGAATCTTCCCTACGTTCACTTCCACTAAGCACGATGCCACTCTTTGCATTGAACTGCAGCCTTTTCCAGAGAGCAGCAGCAGCATCATCAGTTTGGGACTGGTAAGTCACATGTTTTCGGTCACTGTCTGTCAAACCTCTGCTGGCCGTAACACGCAAAGTCCCGCACAAAAGCCAGAGTACACTCAGAGCAAACAGGGATATTATTCTCAGGATCTTACCAATAAGGGACCTGTGAGCTGAGAAGACCCTGAAAACCATCCGGAATTCCTTAAACCTTGACCCACAATACTTTTACAGGAAAAACTGCAGAACTAGAAATACAGATATTAAAAATAACTTAAAAAAAATCATTATAGTTGATGCAGGCAATACTGTTTCATTTACTGGAAAAACATGATGGCACTGAAGCCAACATCTGAGTCCTGCAGAGGTTTTACCCTCTTTTCTTGTTTCTTCCTACACCTAGAATCACAGAATCATAGAAAGTTGGGGGTTGGAAGGGACCTCTAGAGATCATCCAGATCCAGAGCAGGATCCCCCAGGGCAGCCACACAGGAACACGTCCAGGCGGGTTTGAAAGTCTACTACAGTCTCCAAAATAGACCCAATAGCAATAAGCCATAGATGCAGAAGAGAAGCTCAGAGGTCCAGCGTGACTACAGCTCCACTTTCAGCCCTAAATACAGCAGGACTGAGAAGCTCCTGGTTGTGGATGACAGATGCTTGTACTGTAACCTCATATTTTAAAGTGAAAAGGACACCATTTCCTAATTAAAATTGTAACCAAGCCGTTAGCTAAAGTCAGAATGAAAGAGAAAAAAAACGTTTGGTGTGGGTTTTTTTGCACCTTCTAAGGAACAATTCTACGATAGGGAAAAAATCACAATATAAGACTTGTAATGGAATTAACAGTTAAACACTTAGCTGTTAGGGAATCAGGTAGCTATTTCAAGAATAGAGGCTGTAGCACTTGTCCTGCAGCTGAAGTGACTGGTATCAACTGTGTTTGGAAGATGCTTTTTCCATATCTCTGATTAACATAATTCATGATTCAAGTTGAATGTTAATATTTCCAGGACACTCAGCTCCATCATTGCTTTTATTTTATTGTCTTGACTTCCTGACTTGCCAGACAAATACCATTTTACCTTTCAACATATCAAAGATCTTGGTCAAAGAACTAAAATGCCAGATCAAGCAGACTTCGTGTTGTTTAGAACTGTGCAGCTAGATTTTTCAAGGACACTAGGGCAAAAGAGGACTCCCTTCTCTCTATCCCAGTCCCTGCATATGAGCACAAGGAACTTGTTATAATTCAAGTCCATTAGCAGCAAACAACTATTCCTCATTAAAAATAACACAAATCAATGTCTGCACTTTGCCTCTGCAGTCTGAGGAAATGGACCTGAATGCAAAGGGACCTGTTCAAGACCCAGTTAGTTAAAAGCACGGCAAGGCTGCGTGGAGAAATGCTTCATTTTGCATACATTTCCCATACTTACATCAAATTCATTTAATGCAGCGGCGAGCTCTCCTATGCCAGTGTGCCCCTTGTTCTCATCGGTGGGCGAGGTGGCCTGGGCAGCGTTGGAGATCCCAGCAATTGCTTCTTGTACTTGCTTGAAGACGTAGTCTCTGTTGGCTCTGGTGGCTGCAACGTCAGGGTGACGGAGAAAAGCCTGGGATGCTGTGTACAGCATCGTGGCGTTCTTCTTCAGAGCACCTCGAGCTGCAGCCATTTCGTCCCTGCAGTGAGGATCTTTCAGTTCCTATAGAAAAGACACACCGGTTTTTGCAGTTGAAAATGGAAGTTTTCATGTTAGAATGTATTGTCCATGCAGCTTCAGTGTCTCCGCATAAACACCGTCCAGAGATGGAATCGAAGGCGGAATTCACCATAAATCACAGGAAGAAATCCCTCTCCCACCCAGGAAAGTTCATTCTTTCAGCATAGCTACAGCTGTTACATTCTGCTCGCAACATCTTCTCTTCAGAGAGTCTATGTGCTTCCCTTATTCAAAGGCCTACAGAAAATGTACAACATTCTAAATTACTTTTCCTCGTTGACTGGATTCTGTCTGCTGATTCCATAAAGGCAACATAAGAGCAACAATCCCTAATTTTTCTAAGTACTATACCTATGTCCCTTATAAAATCATCATAAACTAGACCTTTTAAAAAAAAACACCTAAAATATTCCACTGATAAACATTCAGTTCTTAAAAACCTAATAAATACTTCTATTATTTCTATTTCTATTTCGATTTCTATTCTATTTCTATTTCTATTTCTATTTCTATTTCTATTTCTATTTCTATTTTTCTATTTCTATTTCTATTCATTCCTCTATATCATTTCTATCCCTCTATATCATTTAGTGTTTGTTTTAATGCCATATACTTTCTTTGGTCTCCTCATCAACAAGCATCAGATAGGGTACAACATGTTACCTGGGTAAGATGACACTGTATTCTTGTTACTTAATCCTTGAATTTAATTATAGGATATATTACACTGTCCCTGAAGGGCTTTCAAACATTAGGGAAGATGATCCTAACAATATTCATAAGAGTAACAAAACATTATTACTTCTATTTTAAGACTATGAATGAAGAAGTGTGCAGAGCTGAACAGTTTACTTATGGTCACATTTAGAATCTATGGCATAAGCTAAAAGAAGAACCCAGATATTCTGGATTTAAAGGTTCTTCTCATGGACTAACTTAAACCTCTAACTGACAGGTAACAGTCTTCTGAGAGAATTAAGTTCCTAAAAACTGTACGAGGCTACAAAACAGAAGAGATAAAAGGAAAATGTACGGGCGTCTAAGTAGTGAGTCCTAATGCTGTCAAGATTTTCCAGGAAACCTTAATGGCATTATAAAAGAGTACCTTAGGAAGAAAATTTTTAAAAGGTTTTTAACTAAGACTTCCTATTGGTTTTTCACACCTCCGAGAAGAACCTAAGAGACATACACCTTCATTAGCTTTTGCATTTTTCTCCTTTTCCCATTTTTTTGCTATCCTTTCGCAAGGGAAGTGTCTAAACATACAGAATAGTACTGTTCGCAGAGTGACTAAATTTTATATTTTTAACCTATTTCAGTATAACTCTGCAAATGCTCTATTTCCTATAAAAAAAGTACAGAAGTACATTATCATTACAGCAATGCAGAAAATGAGGTATATGAGAGAGATGAATGTGGAATGCCAGCTTTCAAAACCTGGCGTGTTGTGCTACACAAAGACGACAACCCTGAATGATTGATGGTATTCAAATACAGTCAAAATCGGAGAGAACTTCTACAATTCCACACTGACAGCACTGCCTGGGCTCTTAGAAAGAAGAGTGTTGAGGATAAAGTTATCTTTATTGCAGAATTGTGTAACTGCAGTCATTGAATATATGTTATCATGACTTCCTGGTCTTTTTTCCATCTGCTTTAGTAATGAATGGAGTACTTGGGGGGATTTAAATATCTGAAAATTAATAATGATGGCTTTAAACACAAAGCAGATTCCTGTTCTTCCTGAATTTGAATTATACTGGGCTACCGAAGAGCTGGTGCTTTAGCAGCTCTCAGAGCGACCTCAGATCAGCATAGGTTAGAATTAAACGGGAATAATCATCAGATGAAAACTATCCTTAACCTCCTGACTCACTTGCTTTTGTTCTGGAAAATAGTCCTAAAGAAACTGCATTTTCAAAAAACTTCATTGCATTCAAAGAAATCCATGTGATTAAATTATAGGCCGTGACCCAGCAATTACTTCTTACACCTTTTAAAAAAGACTTGGACATAAAATGCAAGCTCTGCAGAGCCCAGACTAACTTTCTCAATCAATTCCTTAGAATGAACTCACCTGCTGTCGTCTAGCAGCTACGTAGTTCAGCTTTACCATCTCTTTTCCAAATTCTTTAAAGCGGTTCGCTAAATCTTGCTCATTTGTTGCATTTTTCACAGCTTCTAGTGCTTCCTCTACCTAGAACATAATATATCAACTGCGTTAGCATCTTAATCCAGGTGGACTCTTTGATAACGTTTATAACTATTGTACCCAACGCTCCCTATTATAGGGACTCAATTTAGCTTGTACGTCCATCACTGTACAGTTGCTTTATGATAGATCCCCTGACTTTAATTAAGTTTCTTATTAGAGAAGGTGACTGTCTGTCATTCTGCATTACTTCCCAATTCCTTTGGTATCGTGTAAAAGTAAGGTAAAAGGCATAACTACATTAATTTCCCCAATTACACTTATCAGATAAAATGCTAAATAACTGTAGGTTTTAAAACAGAATGGATGAATATGTTCTTAATGTGTGGTACAGGCTCTGTGGGAAAACAAAGGGCAGTTATAAGTTCTGGACAAGAAATAACATTTAAAAGCAAAACTCTAACTTACTACTGAGATTTAAATTTACTCTGATATATCCAAAACACTGTAACTTTGTGAAATAAGTGAAACAACAATAGGTTCAACCCAGAATGTAAGTTAGTTCTTTTTTCTCAGCTCTCAGCTTTCCTTTTTCAATCACTTTAAAACTGAGAAAAGAACTTACCAAAGAAAATACACCTGCCATTACTGCATTATTCAGTCATGCTGTAGCTAACATGCAAAGGCATAAAACCTCAATTTTACCAACAAGTTAGTCTACCAAATCTATTTGGAAAGTTTACGGTACATAGAGCAAGAAAAAATATCTGAACGGATAAAATGCTCTTTTCGTACAATAAGTAAA
>NW_009699475.1:0-16168 GCF_000703405.1 Apaloderma vittatum
GCCGGATCGTCCTTTCCTAAACCCATGTTGGCTGAGTCTGATCCCCTGGTTGTCTTCTACATGCCACTTGATGGCACTCAGGAGGATCTGCTCCATAAGCTTGCCAGGCACCAAGGTCAGGCTGATAGGCCTATAGTTCCCCAGATCCTCCTTCTGGCCCTTTTTATGGATGGACATCACGTGGGCCAACCACCAGTCATCTGGGACCTCCCCAATTAGCCAGGATCAGTGATAAATGATAGAGAGCAGCTTAGCCAGTTCTTCCACCAGCTCCCTCAGCACCCTAGGATGAATTCCATCTGGATTCATGGATTTGTTGGGATTTAAGTGTCACAGCGGGTCACTTCCTCCTGGATTACAGGAGGGGTGTTCTGCTCCTCATCCTTGTCTACCAACTCAGGAGACCAGCTGCCCTGAAGACAGCCAGTCTTCTTGTTGAAGACTGAGGCAAAGAAAGTATTGAGTACCTCAGCCTTTTCCTTATCTTCTGTTACTCTGTTTGGATTCATGGATTTGTTGGGATTTAAGTGTCACAGCGGGTCACTTCCTCCTGGATTACAGGAGGGGTGTTCTGCTCCTCATCCTTGTCTACCAACTCAGGAGACCAGCTGCCCTGAAGACAGCCAGTCTTCTTGTTGAAGACTGAGGCAAAGAAAGTATTGAGTACCTCAGCCTTTTCCTTATCTTCTGTTACTCTGTTCGCCCCTCATCCGATAAGGACCGGAGATTTTCCCTGACCCTCCTTTTATTATTAATGTATTCGTAAAAGCACCTTTGGTTATCCTTTACAGAGATGGCCAGATTAAGTTCTAACTGAGCTTTCACTTCTCTAATTCATTTTCTGCAATACCTTGCAATATCCTTAAACGCTTCTCGATTCACCTGCCCCTTTCTCCAGAGCTGATACACTCTTTTTTTTCCTGAGTTCCCGTGAAAGCTCCCTGCTCAACCACGTCGGTCTTCTTCCCCGACAGCTCATTTTACAGCACATAGGGACAACTAGTTCCTATACCGTTATAACTTCATTCTTAAGGTAAGCCCAGCTTTCCTGGGCCCCTTTGTTTTAAAGGGCTGATTCTTTGAACCAGCATCCTGAATAATCCAAAGCCAGCCTTCTGAAAGTCCAAGATAGAGGTTTTGCTGACAACCCTCCTAACTTCACCGCATATTGAAAATTCTGTGATACCATGATCGCTGTGGCCAAGGCGACCTCCGATCATCACATCTTCCACCAGCTCTTCCCTGTTTGTAAACAGTAGGTCTAGCAGGGCACTACCCCTGGTAGGCTCACTGACCAGCTGCAGCAGGAAGTTATCATCCACACATTCTAGAGACGTCCTAGACTGGCCTCTCTCTGCCGTGTTGTACTTCCAGCAGACATCTGGTAAACTGAAATCCCCCATGAGAACCAGGGCTAGTGAACATGAGACATCTCTAAAGTGTTGAAAGAATGCCTCCTCAGTGTCTTTATCCTGATCAGGTGGTCTGTAGCAGAATCCCATTAGGATATCAGCCTCATTGGTCTTCCCCTTTATCCTTATCCATAAACACTCCACCTTGGTGTGCCCGACATTAAATTCTAAGCAGTCAAAGCATTCCTTAACATATAACGCTACCCCACCACCTCACTTTCCTTCGCTATCTCTTCTAAAGAGCCTGTAGCCATTCATTGTGGCACTCCAACTATGTGAATCATCCCATCATTTCTCTGTGATGGCAATGATATAACGGTTTCCCTGGTGTACAACAGCTTCTAATTCCTCCTGCTTAATTTCCGTGCTACAGGCATTGGCATATGTGCACTTGAGCCACAGTACAAACATCGCCTCCAACACTGGTACGTTACCCCAAGTGCTATCCCTAGGAGTCCAGGGTTTGTCACATATGACACCATTATCCACTTCAAGTGTGACAGTAGACTGAAGGACATCCTTAAGCTCATTTCTAGCGAGACTGGTGTTATTCCCTTCCCCCTTTGAGCCTAGTTTAAAGCCCTTTCAATGTGAACCCTGCCAACTCCTGTGCTAGGATCCTTTTCCCCCTTTGGGACAGATGTATTCCATCTGTCACTGGCGTAGCCGCTACCATGTAAACTTCCCCATGATCAAAGAATCCAAATTTCCAACGGTGGCACCAGTCTGTGAGCCACACATTGATCAGGTGTATTTTTCACCCACTTTCAGGGTGTTTCCCTTCCACTAGATGGACTGATGAAAACACCACCTGCACATTTGATCCATGTACTACTCGCTCCAATGCATTAAAGTCCTTCTTTATCGCCTTTGGATGTCTCTCCACAACTTTAGCACTACCAACCTGGACAACTAATGGGTAGTAATCAGAGGGCTGCACCAGAACAGGCAGCTTCCTCTTCTCTGACTCAAGCCCCAGGGAGGCAGCAGACTTCCCTGTGAGTTGAGTTCATTCTTTCCTTCATCCATCCCTCCAGATACTTCAGTTCATCACATCTTATCACAAGAATCACTCCATAAATAACACACTTATCTCAGCCTCATCCCTCTTTGAAAATAGTTTTACCAGCTTCTTTTAAATGATCAGTTACTTACAGCTGGTGAGTCATTAGCCCATTACCAACTGTACCTGGGCTCCACCATATGCAGACTGTAAACTGGTTACATTGTCCTAATATCTGAACATTATATGTAGGCCACAGCAACTGCTTTTAAAAGAAGATGGCCTCAAATTTCACATGTAGAACTGGTGCACTTATTTTTACTGAGACTTTATTCCCCCAAAACAAATAGTTCTTAAAAACCAATTAAACTTACCCTTTCATATCATGAAAATTTCTCAAAACACACAGGAAAAGTATTTAAAATACTCATGCCTTTCCTTCACTGAAGCAGTTGGGGATTTGAGTACCAGAATTTGAACCATAATACTATAGACTTTTTCAGAGCAGCTCCATTCAGAAAATTAAAATATTATCCTAATTTTTTCTCATGCAAAAGTATATGAACTCAGAAGTTTGCTCATAATTTACCCTAATTTCTGAGACAATAACTGTCCATTTCACTTGACTGCAGAAGCACATTACCAAGGAGTAAACACAAAGCTATATTAGCTAAACTACAAATACACAGCTCTCTCCTAAACATCCTATGGATAAGATGTGAAGGCAGCAAAGAAGGAAAATTAATGACTTGCATAAAAGAGTACTTATCATGCAGTGCCCTAAACTTTCAGAAGTACAGGGAAAATCATACCAAAATAAGGATGCTTCAGTGTACACTTACCCTTTTTGACTGCCAGTCACAACTGAAGTAATGTTTTCTCCAAAGGGAAATTCCTTCCTCTGCACCGTAAACTTAGCTTCTTGCTCTGTGTACCTCTCTTGTCCCCAAGCAGCGATGAGCATGAAAGCCTGGCTCTTTACAGTCTAAATCTTCCATATGCAGTAGATCTCATCTAATTGCAAATCTAGATCAAAACATTTCCTTTGACTTTGAAAATACCATTTTCCTGTACTTTGTCAGGTGTCTGTGACAATTTTAAGTTGTCTTTTTGACTCACTGGTTTCAGAATCAATTGTAAAAGATGAATATTGGTGCATCATTAACTTGTTATTACTCTTTTATTACTTTTTTTTTATTAGTCACTACAGTTTTTTTTTTATTAGTCACACAGCTACAGACTGAAGACTTTATGGAGTGCAGGAGTTGTGTGCCATCCTCTCCATGCAAAGCACAAAATAGGCAGTCCCAGGGATGCTTTACTGAAATGCTCCAGGGAGTCATGTCTTCCTTCTTCCTTAAGTGGGTCCAGCATGTAAAGCAGGACCCTGATAAATATTTTCTTCTCTGTCCAGTTAGATATGAAATACTAAATATACCTTGTGAAAATGAATCTTTTGCATGATAAATTCTGCCAGACATTCATGAGTACTCTCATTCTCTGAACTCTGGTCAGTAAAGTATCCTAACATCCCAGGGGAGGCATTATGGTTGCAGCTGGTAAACTTTACAATTTCTTCAGTTGCAGGTCAAAAGCTGAGCATAAACCTCTGGTTTTGTGGTATGTGCAGTGACCACATGTATTCTATAATTAACTGAAGATGCTCACAGTTCTGCAAACCTGTCATTTGTTTCTTGCCAGTGCTCTTCATACACTCTTTAAGAGAAATACACGTCCTCCCAACAGTGCTATCCTACATGGCAAAATTTTATCCTATTTGATAGGTGAGGAACTGAGGCAAACTCAGGTATGTTGCATCCCAGTAAAAAGAAGTAGTCTGATGTATCCTATTTTGGTGCTATACCTTTTTATCTACCCAGGCTGTCCTCCTCCTCTCTTTCACACTGCCTAAATGGAGGTATTTGAGTGAACTTGAGGACTGGGATCAAGCAAGGCAAATCTTACATATTTCACCCATCCAGAGAGCAGAAGATCTTGTAAATTTAACCCCTTCTAACTGCACAATAAACTGCTGGGAATAAAATGTTGTTGCTTTCGATGAAAAGATTAGCCTACCTGAAAATACTCTGTATGCAGAGAATACATAGAAAAAAACTCCCTATGACATCCTGGGACAGGGTTTCAGTTGGTAGGAGACTACTGTTTGCCACCATGTCCACTTGATGGTCTTGGGTGGGAGGGTTAGCAAGCACAGGCCTGAGAACCCTTACTTACAACATGGAACTAATCACCTGTGGGAAAGGGGAAGGCAGATTAGGATACTGCCTGATGGGTTTCAAGTGCACAGAGAGGGACAAGATGGTGCTCCATTCTCTGGGACACTCCTTTAACTGGTGTCTGTATGGCAGTGCCCAACCTTGCCCTAAGACCCTGACCAGTGCCGCTGCAGGACAGCCAGCACTCAGGCTTTGTCTCTCTTTCACAAGGACACACCAGAGTCAAAGGTGGGGCTGTGATCCAGGGTCTTGCTCTGTCATCATGTAGACAGCATCCTGAGAATCATGGTACCACTGCAGCCCTCAACTGTTCCAAAGAGCAACTAATTGAGCTTGTAAATTATCTGCCAGAGGGTGTCTTCTTGCTTCCACAGACACAAACCATCATTCTGAAACATGACCTGCCTCAGCCACAGCACTGATGGCCAGTGTTTAAGAAGTTACCAGGAGTTCTTTCCTGTGTATACCACTGTCAGGTCCTTAAAATCTCTCTGTCATAACTCTACTGGGGTCTTTATGGGAACTTCAGCAAAGAAAGGATCCTAGCTTTTGGGTGAAGTTATAATATTGGATATTGCTAGGGCTAAAAGATACCAGACTCTGAGGGGTATTTTTCTGTGTTGGAAATGGTTTTTGGTAATTCCTGGAGAAGATTTCAAAGAACTGTTATAATATTTCTTTCTCTCTGAAGTGTGCACACTTAGATTCCTGGCAGCCAAGGAAGATAGTATTTGTTCTAACACAACCTGTACATATTCTGAAATGACTTATGTGTTTATCATAACTAATATATAAATATGGAGTAAATACAAAGAAAAACATAACTATTGCTCTTGCATTTCTGTGCATTACTCATAAGGAGCTACACCACAGTTTACTGTTCAGACGTTCCCTGTGCAGAGGTTAATGCAAAAGTTCTCTGGCATTTTGCAAATTACTCGCAATGATGTCATGTAAGCTAAAGGTGGGTGAACTCTTGATGGTAAAAGAGAGGAAAGAAAATATACTGTCATGTAACTACACCACAAGATATGTAACTGTACAGCACTGGACAATGTGGCAATGAGGATGCTAAGGTCACTTGGCAACTCCTATAAACCCACTCGTTGGATCCACGCCAATAAGACTACCATTTGGAGCTTAAACCAGGTCAGTGATTTTGTTTGCTGGTTGTAAGCTGCAGCAATTACCATGTGAAACGAGTGCAACTCCTGCACCCCAAGATTGTCCAGAAATTCACTCATAATTATCAACTCCCCTACTGAAAAAATTCTATGCAACGTTTTTAGTGTAGCCATATTTTTTCCCCCACAAGTTAATCTGCTATAACTGACACTAGTGCTCACTCCATCTGCCAGAAGTGCAGCACAGCCAACTGTAACTGTCTGTATGTTTCAATTAAACTGGAACACTAATAAAAAACAGTTCTGAAGTATTTTATCTAAGTACAAGGGGAAAAAGACACAATTATCAGAAGAAATTCATATCAGTATTTGAATCATAGAATCATAGAATGGCCTAGGCTGGAAGGGACCTTAGAGATCATTTTAATCCAGCCTCCCTGTTGCCGGGGACGCCACCTCAGCAACACATGGGGACCGAACGGGAATTAAACCCACGACCTTGGCGTTGCTTGCTGTTGCTAGTGCCACGCTCAACTGGCTGAGCTAACCAGCCCCCTGAATGAATGTAAAGAAGAAGGCTAGGGAGAGAGAAAGCAAGGATGAAGAAAAAGAGGTTTGCTTGATTGTGGTCAGAGGCTCATGCTCAATTTCCCACTCTCTTTCACTGCTTCCATACCAGTGAAATTTTGCTGATCTCAGTGAAGCCACATGGCTAGCAAGATTAAATAACTATGCAGAAGTCAATTAGTGGTGGTCCCAAAACCTTTTCTGCCAGCTGCTCAGCACCACTGGCTGAGAGAGGAATACCATTTGCTCCAGCGGGTCTTGGCCGCAGGTTCATGTCTGAAGCTGTCCAATGACAAGCTAAGCAGTCAAAATTCTTTTTTAAAGGGTTTAGTTCAACAGTTTCTTAAGAGCTGCCTGGTCTAAGGATCTAGTCCTCCATAGCCATTTTTCCAGAGAAGATGTCTTTTTATGTTGGAAAACTGGAGAGGCTAAGGGCTGGGCCTCATAGCAGAAGCATTGTTTCCAGCAAACTCAGGCCCATCTACCTGGAATGTGTTTCCTGAAAAACAGTTATGTGGGAGAGGAACTTGAGATGCAGCTCTTACTGTACAACAGTTAACATGCATCTTCTTCTTCCAATTTAATTCTTTCTCACTCTATCTCCCCTTGCCCTACCTCTTTATGTATCCATAACAAAGGGAACTGGCTTTGTCTGCTTGCCATCAGCTGAGATGTCCTTCAAGCCCCGGCGAAATATGTCATCCTTTACACATAACAGTAAAAGCTGTTTATAAGGCAGCCTTGGGAAAGAACAGGTACATCTAATCTTTTGTTGCTATTTGTTTGTAGATGAAAGGTATAGGTGTGGTATTGTTTTTTTTTCTGAAAATAGAAAAAGGAGTTTTTCATACCTGCTTTAAAGAAACATAATGGTCTCTCTGCATCAGGGCTGCCTGCCTTGCAGCTTTGCAAAGTATGTGTACCACAAGTTGTGGAGATGGGGTGGAATGGAGGTTACAGGTTGAAAATCCTTGAGAAAGCAGCCAGGGAAAGAAAAAGAAAAAAAATAAAAGACTTTTGAATGTGACTGTCTTCCACAGAAGCACAACATCTTAGCAAACAAAAGACTTAAATCTCCCTCCTAACTGCGTAACACTTTTGTAACTAAAACAAACCACTATGCTTAAGGGTGAAAAATGATTAGCAAAGACATTCTGCCAGATGATATTTTATATACTGTCTTACGTCTCCTGGTAGTGCTGCCATGATGTATATTGAGCTTTCATTTTCTTACACAAAGGTTTGACAAAACCAAACCAAGACCACAAAACGTACCACATGGAAGCTTATGGTTCCAAGAAACCTGCAACTGATAATGAAAAGGTTGAAAAATCAAGGGTTATTCAAACAAAGCTATATATCCTGGATTTCTGCTGGAGTCTAGGTCTTGCATTTTGCAAAAATTGATCAGCTCTTGCCAGCATTAATTCATCTGGTTCCTACCAACAATAACTTTGGTGCCTCTTTGCTGAGGTGTCTCTTTGTACACTGAAGCTCTGAAACATTAAGCTGCACATACCAATGGTTTAAGAAGAGGACACTTTTCCAGACCTTGAAGGTCTGGAAACCCTGAAGGCAGACTGAAAAGTTATTAGTAAGGACCTTGTTGCAGTCTTATTATTAATTCCTTCTGCCCTTTTCAGAAAACATACATTTAATTTTGTGTCTAAACAGATAACTTGAAGATAATGATTTCCTCTTGTTTCTGGGTCAGAGAAGCCCTTGATAGCAAGAAAGATACTAATCAAAAGTCCTTTTTATCAGTGTTCCTGAAATGCTAATAATTATTTTGGTTGCAGAGAGACACCTCCTCCAGCCAAGATCAGCAGCTGTGAACCTTAGCTAATCTTAGAAGCAGGGGTCAGTGCTTCTCAAACAATATCCTGTTATTTAGAATACCGTCAAACACAGGAGAAAGGCGCAATTTCCTCCCATATCAAGTTAGAGGAATTGTGTCTCTTAATTCCTTCTTTTACCTCCAATTTGGACTGATGAGAAAACATTAACAATGGTCAGGTAGAATCTCAGTGTCTCTCTCTCAATCTCTCTTTCCTAGTAAATATTTATCCCATATATAGTTGAGCATACAGGGAATTATTCCACCACTGCCTGATGAGAATGGATTGCATTGCTGGGTGAGGAAGACAGATCTCCCAAAAGTGCCACCAATAAACTTGACTAGTGGTTACAGGTAACTAAGTGATTGGATGACAGCTAACTGGGGAATCTGAGATGGTGAAGGCCAAATTTTGATGTTCAAAGGAGCGTTTAGATATATGACTTTTGGACGTGAGGGAGGAGGAAGAAGATAACTTACACAAACAGCTCTTTTCTTTGAACTTCTTTCCTTAACATATGTATTATGTTACCCAGAAGGAAATTCAAAATGAGAACCATTCCACAACACATTTGTACTTGAGGAGAGAAATTAAAATAGTAAGATGTGCAACAGGTCAAACTGTTGCTTACTACAGTACTGGAAGGCAGTTAGGTGTTACTGTCATGAGCAGAGGATAGGGCTCTGCATGGCATACAAAGTGTCTGGAGGTGGAGAAGGGATTCCATTTCCCCACTCAACAATAATTAGCTCCTTACACAATGCTTCTTTAATTATCTGCAGCCTATTTTCTCTGAAAACCCGTTTACTAAATCAAGTTAACTCTCTCTGGAATACTCTCCACATTGAGATTGCTAAAACATGTTTTATATAAATCTGAAGTAGGTTGTCCTAGTGTGTTACAGCAGTCTTTTGAGACTGGTTATCACTGAGATAAGGGCATGGGATGAAGCGTTCTCCATTCTTAACAGAATGGACTGGACGTAAGACAGAATCAGTCCTCATCACAGGCTCAGTTTCAGTTTCATAAAACCATGCTTGGATTCACCTTCTGCATGTTCATAGGCTGTGAGAATGATTCTAGGGGAAGAATTCTCACTGGACTCATTCATGATACGAGTTTCATAGGCTTTCTGCACAGCAATAATTCTAAAGGCAGGACTACATCTTCAGGAGTTGCTGGACAACATGTAGCTGCTCAGCAGTCTGGGAAATTTTGACACTACTGTCTAACGATTATTACATGCTACATATAACTTGGTCCTCATAGGAATACTAACAGTTTGATGTTTTTCTTATATTCAGGTGTCTTGACCCGCTTATACCTGTTAAGGGTTAGAGTCAAGGTGATTCGTTTTGATTGCAAAGGTGAAATTAAGACACAAATGGTGTCAGATGTCACAGCAACAAAACCCTTTATTGACTAACAACCACTGGAGAGCGATAGGAAAGAAAGATAAGGAAAAGGAAAAGCAAAGCAGTAAAAGTTCAAGATAGCAAGTAGCTACCACCACAGATCCAGCGACGTCTCGCAGGTTCCGCCTGTTTCGATTCGGTGGGGAAGATCTCCAAAGAATAGCTGTTCACGGTGGCATTATATAGTGTTTCAAGAGCCGCTTTGCCTATTCTCCACCTGGTTAGCGCATGCGTATGAGGGTCATCAGGAGCGATCTTCACCCCCCCCAGCGTCGCCTCCATCAGTGGAGCATGCAGAGGTGTCCAGAGAGCCCATTTTCGCCTTGCAGGGCAGCCACCCTATCAGCAGTTACACCTGGTGGGCTTGCAAACTGGTAGGCTTGCAAGACAGCTGCTGTATCAGGTCCAGAAGTTGTTGTTCAGGACTTCGAGCCCCGTGGCTTATCTGGGCTGGGCCCTTAAGTTGTATCAGTAGTCAAGTCAAGTCCTGTGGCTTATCTGGGCTGGGCTCTGAAGTTGTTGTTTGGAACTTATCAGTGGTCCAAGCTTGCAAACAGCAGCCTTGAAGTTTCTTCGCGGGCAATTTCAATACAGTCTTCTTCGTGGGCAATTCCAGCAAGGTTGAGACAAACATTTTTAACCTAGTCTCTTACATCAGGCCCTCAAAACTGTACACAGTACTGGAGGTGGGGTCACAGCAGTGCAGTGTGGAGTGGGACAATCACCTCCCTCGACTGGCCAGAGATGCTGTGCGTGATGTACCCCAGGACATAGGGGTTTTTGGCTGCCAGGGCACACAGCTCATATTCACCTTACCATCAACCCAAAGCCCCAGATTTCTTTCTGTGGGGGTATTCTCCAGTGTCTCGTCTCCTAATTTTTATGTATAACCAGGATTACCCTATCCCACGTGGTGAATCCAGCATGTGCTCATGTTAAATTTCATCTGCTTGGTAACTGTCCATCTCTCTCATCTATTCAGATCTCTCTTTAAGGTCTCTCTACCCTCGAGGGAGTCTACAGCTCCTCCTAGTTTAATATTATAAGCAAAATTATTAATATTAAATTGATTCTTGTATCCAGATAATTTGTGAAAACACTGAAGAGTAAAAAAAAAGAGGTGTGTTCACTTTTCTATTCAATTTTCCTTGCACAGCCAGGAACTTTTTTTCTTCCTATTGTATAAACACATTATCTTCAGTTAGCAGAACGATGCTAAATCTGTTACTGTTTATAATATATTACAAAAAAGTCTCCTGGCAATCTTCAGTGAGATCCAGGCAACGGTCACTAACAAAATGTGATTTCTAAGACTATGCAAAAGCTACTAGCCAGAGCAATGATTCTAGCTAATTTGTCTTGTCCCCACATAGCCGTAGCTGGGATTAACTCGTTACTATGTGTAACAATTCCGGCAGACAAAATGAAAAATACTTTCTTTTTTATTCTACTGAAGCATAAAATAGCACGCGATATAAGCAGATCATAGTTCTGACTTCCTAAACTTGGCCTTACTTTCTGTACTGAATGTTTTTAACACATCATTTGTCTTCGCTGTTCCATACCTCTTCTAATCTACATAAAACAACTATGAAGACAAACACAACACAGAGGTTCCCTTTCCTTACTTCAACAGTAAGGAATCTTTTACTTGATTTTTAATTTTAGATCAATCACAGACAGCTTGTGAATTCTATTTCTGAATAGAATGGTATGGTTAATGATGCAACATTAGACAGACTACTGTCTAGTCTGCTGCTTTCAGCATTAGTGAAATATTACTTCTGATAGTAATGCAACAACTCTATCCTTCTTCCTCATGTGGTGCAACTTCAAAGGGAAATAAAATCAGTGTTTTCTGCTTGCCAGACCTTAGGATTTTTTTATTAACTGTTTCATGGTAAATTACATCCTTTTGAACCAGTGACATTTCTCAACAACAAACACAGAAATAAAGAATTAACAATACAAGAACAGAATCTAAAAATCAAGGTCCCATCATCATGGCTAGGCTTCACGAATGAAGATATGGGAAGGGCTCTACCCACACTTGGCACAAGCGCGCTGATGGCTAAAAAGGCCGATGCAGGATAGGCACGTCCGGTTGCAAAAGGCACAGCGGAAAGTCTCCTTAGGCGGTACCGGCGAGGCACGGTTCTTTCTGCATTGTCTTTCTCCTCGAGACTAATTCTACGTGCGTTCTCAAAGGAGGCAGCAGTGTTATGGATCTTCCGTCTTCACGTCTCCTGATTGGAGGCCAGAGTGGACCACTGATGGTAGCAAATATGGCCAAAACTGAGGTATTGTTTCAGAGAGTCCTTGTATCTCCTCTTTGGGGCTCCCCTGTTGCAGCAACTGGTGGTGAGTTCACCATAGAGCACAACCTTAGGGAGGCGGTGATCCTCCATCCTGGAGACGTGCCCTGCCCAGCACAGCTGCATCCTCAGCAGCACGGCCTCAATACTGGTGACCCTTGCCCGTTAGAGGACAGTAACATTAGTCGCGTAATCAGTCCAGTGGATGTTCAGGATTGTACAGAGGCAGCACTGATGGAAGCGTTCAAGGAGTCGCAGGTGGTGGCGGTAGATGACCCATGATTCAGACCCATATTAAAGGGCAGACAGTACAATGGCTCTGTAGACACTAATCTTTGTACTTTTCTTCAGGTCTTTATTGCACCAGACTCTTTTATGGAGTTTTCCAAAAGCTCTGTGCATCTTTGCTAACCTGTCGTCTATCTCTTTGTCGATCTTATCATCCGAGGAAATGATACTGTTGTAATCAAACTTAAGTTTTAAGGAGCTAATTGTTTAATGAATAGCTAATCACTATTTTAATTAAATTAGTTTATTAATTTGTATTAGGATAAGGAGCACAGACTTTTACTTATGCTAAAAGTCGTGTGTAGGCCTTAGCAAAAGCCAGAGCTGTGCAGGCTGCAAATTTGGCAGAGAATGTTTTGTACTTGTAAAATGTCTTACTGCACCCTGTCTTTGGTCTCACTGCACCTGTACTTTAATAACAATACCAGCATATTTCATATAGACAGATCAATAGGTTGCATTTCACGCAGGCATGCCTCCCTACCTCCCTATTCCTCCATTTTTGTTTTGTGGTTAAATGTGGTCTTACCCCGATTGCCAGCGATTGTATGGAAATAAGATATATGAATATTAATAAGGGTTGAACCAATCATTATAAAGGTTAAAATTAATAGCGGACAGTGTATGCATGTTTATGTTAAAATATTATAATTTTGTAAAAGAGTGTATAAATAGATTGAATTTTTGTTGATGTATTCGAAGCATGGGGTGATTCCCAGGCTTCCCAGCGCTGCAATAAAGAAGTGCCGGCTTATCTACACGTAGATAAGTTCTGTCGTTTTTGCGACCTTCCCTTTGAAAATCGCAACAGTCCCAAGAGTGTGTCAGCTCTTCAAAGGCGTTAGAAGAGTTGTTTTCAGGTAGAAGTTTAGAAGTTCTTCTGAGAGAGCTGGTACTAGTCTGTAGCTTAAGAGAGCTTAAGTCAGTCCAGCAGTTCAACTATCTAGTCTGTTCAAAAGTATTCCTGCAAGGATTTTACCAGCAATAGAGAGCAAATTAATACCTTGGTAATTTGAACAGTCTGATTTTTCTCCTTTCTTCTTGTACAGAGTGATGATGACTGCATCACGGAGATCTGGTGGTAGTTTGCCTTTTTCCCAGCAACACACAATGAGCTTGTGAAATTTAGCATAGAGTGCTTGGACTCCATGCTTCCAGACTTCAGGTGGGATTCCATCAATCCCAGCTGCCCTGCCAGTTTTCACCTGCGGTATGGCCCTGAGAGCCTCTCCCATAGTAGAGGCTACATCCAATTTGTTTTTCACCAGTTGTTGGGTAATGTGCCGAATTGCTGAGCCTTGAACTACATGGTTGGCACTTAAGGGAGTCTGGAAATGTTCAGATCATCAATTCAGGACGGAGGCTTTATCTGTGAGAAGCATTTGGCTGTGTGCACTTAGCAGTGGGCTTTGAAGATGGTGTGTGGGTCCATACACTGCTTTCAGAGCCTCATAGGATCCTCTGTGGTCACCCGAATCAGCACATAGTTGAGTCTTTTCTGCTAGGTTGATCCACCACTTGTTCTGGATGTCTCATAGTTTCTGTTGGAGCTTACTGCATGCAAGATGAAAGGCTGCTTTTCTTACATGGCAAGATGGCTGAGTGAGGTGTGCTTGGTGAGTAGTTCTCTTCTTTGTCAACAATTCCTGGATCTCTTGATTGTTTTCATCAGACCAGTCTTTGGTCTATAGAAGACTGCAGGATGCTATTTTTAATATGTTGCCAATGGGCTTCAGGAGAGGGATCTATGGGATGGTCTTCAAGTCTAGTTTGAAGGTTTACCTGAAAGCTGTCTCTCATTGTAGCTGCTTGAAGATTGTTAACTTGGAGCCTCTTCCTTGGAATGCCGCCCCTCTTAGGTTTGGGCTTTAAGTGGAGATTAAATTTGCATCACACAAGATGGTGGTCTGTTTGACATTCTGCGCTAGGCATCACTCGGGTATGACGGACATTGTGAACATTTCTCTGGCACACTAAGACATAGTCAATGAGGTGCCAGTGCTTGGATCGAGGATACATCCAGGGTGTCTTGGATAAGTACATAATTGAGGACAGACACCAACCTTCTGAAGAAACGAAAAGAAGAAATAGGGAGAAAGGGAGGACAACTCAGAGAAACCAAGAAGGTTGACCATGCCATCAATTAACAGAATTTGGGTCTTCAAGACCCAATTAACTGGACATGACTATGACTTCTCTGGCTTGAAATCTGAAGTTTGAAATCATCTAAAGTCAGTTTTAAACTCACAAAGTGAAGAAAAGTGAAAAATTAATGAAAAGAGAAATACATGCCGACACAATGTGGCCTTTGTCTTAAAAACGGGAGAGTGCTTTTGCTGCTCTAGAAGCACTAGACATGTCTCATCATGCAGAATGCAGTTAGACGCTTTTAATGGAGTATGCGACGTTATCATATTGTGGCTTTATTGTGCAATAAAAATTCTGTGATACGTATTTAAAGTAAAATCTTAAAAAATCTCTAAGCTCCTGTATCATCTGCTTATTCCAAGTACACTGTTCCCATCATCCCTCAGACACTTCAGACATGCTGATCCTCACAACACCTCTGCATGGTAAGGAAGTATTGTAATATTCATTGCACATCCAGAAACTGGCACAAAAAATTGGGAAGGGATATTAAGAAGGATATACTGCTAAAATTTAGATTTTCAAATGCATCTGCTCAGCTGCTACCTTTGTAGACTACTTGAAACTAAGTGCTGAATGCTGGCCATGCTGCTAGACTAGCCACTTCTACCAGTACTCTGAGAGTTATTAAAAAATGATACAGAAGTAGGGACCTGAAACTGTCAGGAAGACATCAAGAACTTTGAAGAAATCCAAGGCTTGTTTATCAGTTTTCTGTTTACACCACATGAAGATGAAAAGCAATATTCTAAGTTTTTTTGTAATTGGCTACTCCTACAGTCTGCCACTGGCCAAATCTGCCTTTCTAGGCTGCCCATCACTGACCTAAACCAAAAATACATTCGTTTTCATCTTCTTCTCTGTTGATACCAAGTAATTTAGGTGCATTTAAAAAATATATATTTTTTCAACATTATGCTGTTGTGGTAAAGTCATCTTTTAAACCTGGTTGAATGAGGCTGGATTCCTGGTCCCTTTCTCTACATTAGGATTTCCAGAATGGTAAAACAGTTACAATGCATCCAAAACAATGCTAAGACTATCAGGAATTAAAGAAATAAAATGGCAAACAACATTTTTCCGAGGAACAATAAAAACATTATTCATGGGAGACAAAGTGTTGGGAAAAGACTTTGCTGTGACCCAGCAAGAGCCATATAGAAGAAGGAGAAGTTTCATTCTTAGCTATGAATAAAGAACCAATGATTAAGGGATTTCAAGGCGGCTGTGATTCCACAGCAAGGTCAGTGTTCTTCTTTCCAGTGACTGACCTTGGGACCTGAAAGAGAAGATATTTCTAGTTATTTAAAAGGCATAAATATCTAAGCGCTCTGAGGGGCTGACTCCTGATACACCTCTGTGAAGCCTGTCTGAAATCAGAATCAGTCCAGAAGACAGAAAATCTCAAAAAGCTGCTTTTTTAAGAGCTCAGAACTTGGCCATCCTTACTAGATTACCTTTCACAATACGTTTCATTCAACGTCTTACATGGTCTGATTACTGTAAGTGTATAGTGCATTTCCTGCACAGTCAATTCACTCATGCATCACTGTGTGAAAAAGGCCACATAGATTAAATAATAGCTATTTTTCAAGTCTAGCACAAACTACTAGCTAGTACCTAAAATGTTAAACTGCCCTGTATACTTAGAAGATAATAAAATAGAAGATACTAAAATAGTTTTTTTTTAGTCTTGTTTCAGACTTCCAGCTTCTCTGTCATTTGCCCTATTTGCAGAAGACAGACTATATTCAAGACCCTGAAGATATATCTGCAAGCCTGATAGAGTCATCTTACCTCTGTGCCAGGTAAAATCATGGA
>NW_009699476.1:0-15773 GCF_000703405.1 Apaloderma vittatum
CCCAAAGCACAGTGCCACTCATATGAAAAAGCAATGAATGGGCCTCAGGAAAGGGCATGTGACAAATTTTAATGAGATAAGTGACTTGGAAAGAAGACTTGAAGCTAAATTACAGCTTCTGGGAAATAGTGACTATGTTAGACTGCACTGCTTTCCCCCTGCCTCCCAGTCTAACGTCCCACAGGACTGTGATCAGTTTTTCCATCTTTGGTTGTATTTTTGGTTGATTTTATTGCTTGCCTTGGGGAGATGATGTTGTTTGGGTTTTGCTTTTTAATTTCCTGCACACAGTACTTCAACTGGCGAAATTCTGTCTTCCTTCAGAACTTGAAAACATCCCTAATTTTTCTCTTCTCTTCAATATTTACCAGTGCCATGTTAGTGACTTCAGTATCATGAGAAGGAAAGAGAATGTGAAGGCAACAATGAGATCTGAGAAGCTGCCAAATCCAAGGAATTGGAAACTCCAATTATTCATGTGCACATGGGTCGAAGAGTCCAAAGGCAAAAAAAAACTATAAAAGAATAATTTCTTAGAGTTTTAGAAGGTTTCCCCCCTCCCCCCAATGAGATGGGGAGCACATAAGAAAAAGAAGGAGAGAAATCCAGTGCTGGCAGCATCTCATCTCATAATCACAGAATCATAGAATGTTAGGGGTTGGAAGGGACCTCGAAAGATCGTCTAGTCCAATCCCCCTGCCAGAGCAGGATCCCCATGTCAGCCACACAGGAACTCATCCAGGCGGGTTTTGAAAGTCCCCAGAGATGGAGACTCCACAACCTCTCTGGGCAGCCTGTGCCAGTGCTCTGTCACCCTCACAGTAAAGAAATTTCTCCTCATGTTGAGGTGGAACTTCCTATGTTCTAATTTAAACCCATTATTTCTTGTTCTATTACTGGGCACCACTGACAAGAGATTGTCTCCTTCCCTTTGACACCCATCACTCAGATATTTGTATACGTTAACAAGGTCCCCTCTCAGCCGTCTCCTCTCTCAGCCCATCTGAGCACAGCTAGCCCACATCAAAGCCCATGTCACCACACCTTCACTGCTTCTGGTTGCTGGGTTGTCCAGAGTGAACTTTCTGCAGGCTGATCCCCATGAGCTGCAATCAGAGCCCTGCCTGCTCCATGGACATACTAAGGATTTTGCAGATTCCCTCCAATTAACATCACTTGGATGCACCTCTCACTCCCAGCCATGCTGTTATATTCTTATCTAGGCTCTCATCACCCCATGTCTCAATTACTACAACATCTTTTTTCTGGCCACTGACAAACTCAGTCATGCCCTGATGGTGTATTGATCCACAAGGTTGCTGCAGAGATCACTCCCTGGCCTCACACTTGGCTTTCTTTTCGTTCATCTTCCTAGCTCCTTTTCCCTGTCATAGCAAGCAATCAACTGGCCTTCACTTTCAAGGACTCTTCTGCCTTATTGCTCATTTTATTCAGCATCAAAAGGTCAACTCGCACACCTGAATAGTCCATAGTCCCTGATTCCACTCATCACTTACCAACTTTGCAATTAGATGTCTTTGTAGTGTCTCTTGAGAATCTTTGCCACTTTCATGAGAAAGTCTCTGTAAAACCGTGATACTACTTTGTTGCAGCCCCTAAACCTCTCTCCAGAAGCACATTCTGACCAAAAGAAGTCTTGGCAACAATTACATTGCAGGTGGGCTCAAGTAGCTGTCTGTGACATCCTTTTGCTAAAGCCAATTTTACAAGGAAGGAGATGCCATAACATTAGAAATTTCCAGAAACATTTCATGAAGTCTCTTCCTAAAGCAACCAGGAACAGATCAAGGTACGCTGACACACAGTGTTTGGTCTCAAGATGGAGATCTTTGCGAGGTCTTTCAGGTTGTTAGCAGCTTTTCATTCCCTGTGCAGCATCCGCCAGCATCTTTTCCTTGTCTATAACTGAGATCCTACAATAATGCAGCAGATAACCTCCAACAAGTGTCAGAAGTGTTGCCATAAAAGAAGCTAAGAGAGAAACTAACCAGCTGTGGATGAGTGAAGCATAATAGCATAGATGAAAAATGGACAGGAGACAGAAAAAAAAGAATAATTTTTAATTGCTAGCTTCCATCTTGGGAAAAAAATAATTAATAGGTCTTTCAAGACTTCCTCTTGTCTTCTGACATTCCATAAATATATGACAGAACAGGAAAGCATGTGTGATAAGGGCTTCAATGTAATGAAAGTTGTAGATAAGTTATATTTATCACCTGAGAGATTTGTGAGACACTTACGAGATACCTAAACTAAGGTAACAGAATAAAAAAAAGAAATGCCGATGCTAGTAAATTCCACGCAGTACATACTGGAGGACACAGGGGAAGTGTGAGAACACACTATGTTGTTCAGCATTAAGTGGGTCATCTCTTACAACAGGGAAAGTGGTCATCCCCCTCTATTCAACCCTTATGGTGGGGGTCTATTCAGGCACATCTCTCACTCCCAGTACAAGAGAGTTAGAGCACAGGTGAGGTCAGACCCTTATTGAGGTCTACAGTGAAAGGACAAAAACCAATCATCACAAGTTGTATCAAAGGAAATTCCAGCTGGACACGCAGAAAATTTTCTCTGATGAGAGTGATGCAGCATTCACACAAGGGCCCAGAAGGGCTATGGAATTACCATCATTCAAGAGTTTCAGAATTCAATGGGACATCACCTTGAGGGACATAAACCAACTTAGAGGCTGGCCCTGCTTTGATTAAGGCATCCCTTCCCACATCAATTAATATGAGTTTTTGAGCTCTCCATATCAGTCCACACAGGTCTATGTAAACTTCTTCTACATAGAATTAAGATGAAAATATTAAAAAACAGATTAGATAGATACGTCTGAGGTGTCCAACTGTTATTAGTGTATCTGAATGCATCCAGCTGTTATTAGTGTATCTGAACACGTCTGGGCTCCCCAGTGCAAAAGAGCCATGGACTTAGTGGAGTGAGTCCCAAGGAAGGCCACAAAGATGATAAATGGACTGGAGCATCTAGCTTGTGAGAAGAGGTAAGAAATCTGGGACTTTTCAGCCTGAAGAAAAGTAGGTTCAGAGACATCTTATCCATGTATAAAAATATCTCAGGCAGGTAAGGAAACCGAAGCCAGATTCTTCTCAGACACACCCAGAAACAGGACAAGAGGCAAAAAGTACAGACTGAAATATAGGAAATTCCACCTTATTACTGTACAGATGGTCAAAAAATGGCACAAATTGTCCAGAGAGGTTATGGAGTCTCCACCCCTAGAGAAATTCAAAACCTGACTGGATGTGGCCCTGATTTGAGTAGGGGAGATGGACTAGATGATCTCCAGAGGTGCTTCCAACCTCCACCCTTCTGTGTTTCTACGATTTGGTGACTCCATATATATTAGTGAATGAGGCTGTGAAGATTCTACAACTACAAGAAATTCTGAAACAGAATATATAAAACCGCATTCTTCTAGGGTTTACAATAAAATCTAATGGGAAATTTCTTCGTTCCTTTCTAACTTGTTTCACCCTTTTTCTCAGTCACTTTCATATTCAGTACAAAAGTCAAGTACACCTAAATCCTGTGTCAGTGATTCTACGAAAATCCTTTCCTTTTCCTCTCTCCAGACAGTTGTGTGAGGTTCAGCCTGGGCAGGCAGACCATCTAGGATCCAGAAATATTTACCACCAGCAGGATTCCAAGAGATGTGGACAACATAGAGAACCTTTCACGGCCCACTCACGGTCATGCAGCTTTATGGCTATCCCATCCCAGTCACAGCAACTGCTCACATGGAAAAACAGCACTCAATGAGGAATGTAAGCTCAAATAAATACAGAGCTGCAAATTCAAGGTCAGAACAGTGTTCTCAGACATCCCTCCATCCTCTCCAATGAAGTTCTTCATGCACCAGAAAAGAGCACGGCAAGATTGCACATGCCTGAGTTAGTAGATTATGATAGGAAATGCTGTCTTATCTTCTGCTTTACAGCAACACACATTACAAATTGTCTGGCAGCTATTCAGTCATTCACTCTCTCCGTAAATAACTGCTCAGTAAAATCTGATGGAACTGTGCAAGTCACCAAAGTCTCACTGGGATTTTCTGCCAGGCTGGAAAATCAGCAAGTTCTCAAGGGCGAACAGAGGTGGGGAGAGGCTGATGGGACCTCCTAAAAGTTCACGGCGTTTTGGTCACGTAAAATTTATCCGCTCGCTCGGCGCATGTGTTTTCATTATTATTATGTCCCCTTAGGTGACTGGTGCACCTGCGCTGCTGACACAGAAACCAGCTCTGCATCGCCTGGACCGCTGTGCAGCAGCAGAAGGTCACGGCTGCACCGAGGGAGGGATGTGCAGCTCCTCTCGTAAAACCTTGGCTCCGCTCCAGATCTGCGAGAGCTCCTCGCCCAGTCCTGGGAATGCTGACGCCCCTGAGACTGCATGAGAAACCTCTGCCTTTTTGCTGGCTCTCACACAGAGAAGTCATTTGTCCCAAAGCCCAGAACTGGGGGCAATCTCTGGTGTATTTGGTTCTATTAGAGAATGTGTTAATTACGGTAATAACACAACTAATATGGCTTAGAGAAGTGAGTCTTAAATGGTGCTTATGATTTCCTGCTCTTCCTTTGTATGCTGTCTAAACAGATGGCTGATTAGAAATCAGCAGAAATTTAGGTATTTATGTATTTAATTTTTGTTAAGTGGCCATTTACATTTCATGTGTCTGCACTTTTTTCTTTTGCACGGGTCTGCTTTCTCTACTTGGAAAAGGGGATAAGGTAATCTGACACCTGCAATTTTCAATGTTTACTGAAGCTTTTCAGATTGTGTCATAATTACCTATATTTTCTAATTATGAAATCAATATTAGGGAAAAGACTTCTTATGATGGGGTAGAAAAACAACTGGATGTCCAAGGTTGCCTGCCACTTTTTAAAACAATAATAGAGTTATTCCTTCTTTCTTAAATCACTGTTCTATGCTGCTGACCCAAAGGTGACATCTACTGCCTTTTCCGCCCATGAATCTCACCTTCAAGAAACGATTTTTTTGTCATGCTTTTCCTCACTTTTCCACTCTCATCTGCTTTTCTACGTATCCAGAGGAAGAGGCAGAAGACAGTTACTACAGTCATAGGAGTGAGAAAGCAATTGTGTCTGTAGCTACTGCCAGCAAACACAAAGCCCCACCACTGTAGACAGAACAGGACAAAGAATAGATCTTATCCTGGAAAATTAAGGATTGCCATCAAGATCTCTAATGCTTCCCTGTCTGAGGCAAGGACTTGGAAAGCATGCACTTGATACAATGTTTCGTGGTGGTTGAAAGGGTAAGAACTGACAAGAAAATACAGGAGTTTAGAATTAATGTTCATGCAGTGCAAAGGTGTGAGGAGATGCTAAGAATGAGAAAAAAGAGGAATTCAGACTCTCAGGAAGGGATACCTCCCCCAGCAGAACAATATATTTCTTAACCACTGACATCCACTGACCTCCTTCTTTTTAGCCTATAAATCTTGCCAACTACCCTGACCCACTGAGACCTTTGATGGAAATACAGTAATTTAATTCAGACGTAATCCATTCTTTAATGATAGTGCGTGCAGGAAAAGCTTACATGGGCTTGCCCGTACATGTAATTAGTAGATCAGAAGAATAAAACAATTTCTCTCTGACCAGTTCAAGGAGATAAATGTTTATTTAATCCAAATTAAAATGTTCTCTTTTTTATTTTATTATTATTTTGTTCCTTCCTCTAGCCCAAACACTGGCATATTATTAGAGCTGGGCAAGCAGTACTCACACTCCACAAAAGCCTGCTAATTAGAAGAAAACCAAAGGATTCTGCAGTGGGGTAGAATTACAGATTTCAATTGTTGAAGATACTTTTGAAGAAGCTTTTGTTGAAGTCTGCAACCTGTTAGTTGCCATCACACATCTCAGTTGAGTGGTGTGCACCTAAGTACAAATTAACTGGAGTTCCCAGGGCAGGCATTTACTTGCAGGTTGTAACTAGAAATTCCACCCTGGATTAGATAGATCTTTCCACAATGGAAATTTTATGGCAGCTGCTATGCTTTTCTATCACTTCTTCTTTTTTTTTCTGAGGAAAACACCTGTTTCAAGCAAATTGGGAGGTGAACGAAGCTCCCATCTGGCCAAGTGGACTGGGCAGCTGTGATGAAGAGACCGCTCCCCTCCCTGGACGGTGCTAAATGGGGATACAGGAGGAGACAAAGTCCTTCTGGAACCCGGTGAATACGTGTCAAAACTGATGGCAACAAGAACTCTCTCTGATGAGAAACTCATTCCTCACACTGACCAGCCCTAAAAGACACCTCTGAATGTTAAGAGATGAAACAATGCCGTTGGGAGTTAAAGTCTCTTCACCTCACATGAATTTTAAATTTGTTTTTTCTTCTAAGAAAAAGAAGAGAGGGGAAAAAAAGACCAATATCATCAATTAAAGCATTATGTCAGGAATTTGTGCCATAAATTCCAGGGATTTTGAAACTGGGATGAATGACAGGAAAGGAACGAGAGAGATGATGATTTCAAAGACAGCATGTTTTTTAAAAAAGAAATAAAATTAAAATTAGCACAAAGCACATCTGAACGCAAAAAAAGGGCTTAGCCAGTGCTGCATGTGGAAAGCCCCACTGCAAGTGAAACTCAAAGAAATATCTTCTAGCCATTCTGGGCAGCAGTTGACAGGTAAGATTTCCTCTAAAAGAGATGACAACATTGACCTTTAGAAAATTATCACCAGATAGCAGAGAAAAGCTTTCCTCTGTTTATCCTTGGGGGACTAGAAGCTGCACACAGACAGGATGCCAAAACAAGACAAAACCCTTTTGGTATTTTTGAGTGTGCTGTGGAGCTACACACACCCTGAGACAATCGGCTTCAAAATAAAACTCTAGGAACATAGAAACAGCATGCTCATGAAATGTCCTGATTATTACAAACACCAGCACTCTGGGCAGAATCCTGCCTACAAAAAGGGCTCCATTAATTCCTGTTAATGGAGTTGCCGCTCTACAAAGGTGATTTTCAGGCAGACTGGAAAATTAAACAGGAGGTTTGTCCCCTGACACAAGGAACCTTTCCTGCCCACACACAAAGAAACCAAGAGAGAAGTGTCCTGAAATTACACCCTGTGGCAACCTCTTTTAACAATAGGCAGGTAGGCATATGGATTTCAGGATAAATTATATTAATTGCTTGTACAGATTCTACTTTACAGATGAATTAACAATTTCCTGTTACGCTCTCTGTAGCTCTAGCAATTCTTATGGCTGCTAAAATGCAGCCTCTGAGGTAACATCAGCCAGGCATCCCACATCATGGTTGGACTCAATGATCATAAAGGACTTTTCCAACCTAACGATACTAGGAGTGTATGATCAGCAGAGAATGGTGAAGTCCCACCTCAGACAGGAATGGCACAAAGGACTTCTGACATCTGGCTACCTGGCTACTGAAAGGAAAGAAGTTCTTAAAAGCATTCTCATTTATCTGTTTTGTCCCTTTCCTTCATAGGTATCTTCTAAAGAGTAAGAACTCCTGTTTTCTTTTTCGCTCCTTTTGATGAGAGGCTTGTCTAAACCTGCCCTTTACACAAGCATGGCAGAAACTAGTTGCTATGTGCGCTGGTACCAGTGACCCCTTGTGGAAGCAGATTATCTTCTCCTGGTTCATAAATCTACCTGTCAACACTACCAGGAGAGTGGACAACTCATCAGTATGGATTACCGAAACCACTTATTGCAGGAATAAAGCTACAGCAAGATAGATTAAAAAATAAAACAAAGATTCCCCTTGGGATGTGACAATTCCTTAACCCCAGCCTCAGAAAAAAATCCAACCTTGAAATGGAGAAAAGTGATCAGCAGAACCAGATGCTGAGAAACATAGGAAAATGGCAAAGGAGTTTCAGCAATGGTGCTTGATCCAATCTGGTTCTGAGCACGGGTTTACCTTATGGCTCATCTTTATCACAGCCAACAGTGCTGAAACTGTACATTTCAAGGTTGCATCTATACTCCAATTTACAAATCCCTATGGTTAGGGGATTTAAAATTCCACAATAAAATCTTGATCGATGTGACCACAGGCCAAGGGCACTTTTCTTCCTCTATTGTAATAATGAAATATTTTGCTTATGACATTGGTGACTTAAAAGTGGATTTAAAATAGGAACTTCAGAAAGAAGAAAAAAGAATCCCAGCAAAGCAGACAGGAGTGGTTTCCAATGTCAGCCACAAATCTGAAACTGTTTCCCCCATAGTTTGTTAGTGAAAAACAACTTTGATGCATGATATGGTGCAGTGACAGGCAACAGAGGTTATTTATGTCAGGTTAGAAGCATCTTTAGTTTAGCACTTCTTTTGTTTTTTGGTGCCTACACAGTAAGTTTTTCACATTACAACTCATAGCGTATAGCTCTGTAGTTCTCCAAAGGAGAAATTCATCTGGTCCTGTTCAGCGAGGAGGACAATGGCCAGTCAAAAAGCTGACTCTTTGGGAAGGATGAGGGATTTACAAAGACAAAGGTTGGTCTGAGAATGTGTTCTGGACGTGTCTCGTTGGCCCTGCCTGTCCACCAAAAGCAGGTGAGCAGAAAAGCTCAGCTCTGATTTGACTCTTCAAGTCATCAAGAACACTTCAATCTCCCTCTATGCTCAAGCTCCATTTCCTCAGCAGTGCATGCCCAAAGATACATAAAAATATATTTTTTAGTGTATTAATTAACCAAGAATGGTTAAATATTTAGTTCCAAGGCTGCACATGCTGAGTCAGCACAAGTCCACTGCCTTCCGTAGACTGGTTAACTCACCTGAGAGAGCATTACAGCCTGTAACATTACAGACAGTCTTGAATTTCTTGACCTTTTCAGCCAGTGTGATAATGTTAACGCAAAATTAAAGGAATAGTCACTTCTCTTCCTGAAAACCCTTTTTCTCCTCAGATTGCAGCATCCTGAATTACAAGTAAATGAAAGCAAATTTCTCAATTGCCTATAAGAAAATGATACCTGAGGTCAGACTGATGTATGCAAAGACATCTTCTATTATATCCAGAAGGAAGTATCCGAGGGTCAACAAATTACATGTTTAGCTTAATAAAACTAAACCAATGCTTTTACTTATACTCTTCTTCTTAAACTTATAATAAAAGGTTTGAAAGTGTTTCTTTTTAAAATAAATATTTGTATAATTTAGACCATTTTCAACATCTTCGATATCATTGTTCGTGACTCTTAAGGAGCTCCCTAACACCAATCAGTTCATGCCTGGCTTAAGTCTGTTTGGCGAACAGTGATTGTTTTGCCTCATTTTACAGAATTGGAGTATACCAGGGGTAAAACCACTTGAAAAGGAACATATGCCAAAACAGTGCCCTGAAAAATGCAACCAGATGCTACTGAGCTCCACTCCCCCTTGTTTACATTTTGTCAACATATCTGAAAAAAATCTGAATGCATACTTCTGAATCATAGAATCATAGGACAGCCTGGGGTGGAAGCGACCTTAAAAATCATTTCTTTCAGTTTTAAACCATTACCCCTTGTCCTATCACTACGTTCCCTGATAAAGAGTCCCATCCCCGTCTTTCCTGTAGGCCCCCTTTAAGCACCAAAAGGCTACTATAAGGTCTCTCCAGAGCCTTCTCTTCTCCAGGCTGAACAGTGCTAAATGACAGTATCAAATGACTGGTAATCATGCAGGGAGTGGAGACATAAATAGATGGTGTTGGAAAAGTTCGGGTAAGAAGCATATGTGCATCGGCTGCTGTGGTATCAGCCCAAAGTATGTTCTTGCCTCACAGTAAAGAAAACCCAAAACATTTTGCTGTTTGACTGAGGAATCAGCTACCCCAAACAGCTTTCATTTATTGGGGATTGACACTATGCACAGATCATATCTTGAACTGTAGATATATGTTTGCTGAAACACATTCAGCAGTGGTAGCTGTTCATCACAATAACAATGTAAGCGTCCCCTTGTAGGTTGTTTCCTTTTAAAAAAATAAAATTTAATTCACAGAATCAC
The DNA here is from genome assembly GCF_000703405.1 of Apaloderma vittatum. NCBI lineage: Eukaryota > Metazoa > Chordata > Aves > Trogoniformes > Trogonidae > Apaloderma > Apaloderma vittatum. The sequence goes on from NW_009699476.1 coordinate 10,052, forward strand.
AGAACGCTGAGGGTTGGAAGGGACCTCAAAAGATCATCTAGTCCAGCTCCCCTGCCAGAGCAGGATCACCTACAGTAGGTCACACAGGAACGCGTCCAGGCGAGGTTTGAATGTCTCCAGAGAAGGAGACTCTACAACCTCCCTGGGCAGCCTGAAATTGAAACAGCTCACTTAGTATAACTTCATCACCTTTGTTTAATATAATTTTAAGTGGTTGACCCTAAATTCAAATCAGCCCCAAAGTAAAAGGCCTATGGCTGAGATGCTTGTACTGCGTTTCACACAACAAAAGGAACATGTAAGCCAGCAATGGCAAAGCAGAACTCAACAGGATGTCCTTGCTCTGCGAGTTTCTTCCCTAATATGCACTGATGCGCTTTTATCTACAGTCATCTTTTTTAAGGGATTCAATCTTAAAAAGCCTTCCTCTTACAAACAGCCTGACAACCTCACTGGAAAAGCCTGTGAATATAAAGCTACGTTATGAGCAGAGTTTGAAAGACGGGGCGTTTATATATTACGAGCTCAGTCTATAAGCACAGCAGTACACATCTGATTTATCTTAACTCCTACACTAACGCTAGCCAAATAACACGACCAGGTAAGTGATGGACGCCCAGACGCCAGCACATCTCTAGCCCAGAATTTCTGCTGCAGGGGCCACCCCTGGACAGCTTTATCTGTATCTGGCAGTGCTCTGTGCCAACGTGAGCAGAGTGTCCCGTGAATCGAGGCACACCACCACGTGAGCATGGCTTTTAGAAATCTGCTCCACGTGGGAACGCTGAGCACCCTACCTGAGATCCACACGATCTGGGGATGAGGGCCAGAGAGCAACGCATTAAAGCCATTCCTGCCAGCCCCGCGGGCCAAATGTACTACGTCCTGCCTAAAAGCTTTCATGGCTGCCTGAGCCCATTTGAAATAAAAGAAGTAAGCATAACAACTGCTTTTTCATTTACAAGGGAAACGAAGTAATCTCTCCAGGTCAATTCTGAATGACAGAGAACAATCTCATTTTACTCAAATGCAAGCAGCACCTCCAGTCTTCCCTACGGTTCTCTCCCCATTACTTACAGCATATAAAAAGGGCAATTTAACTGAAGGAGTTTATATTTGGGGCTTTTTTCAGCACTGTTACCAGAAAATAGCAGATGTTGGTTAATGATCTTTAGACGTTAGATCATAAACCACACTCATTTCAAACACTGCAGTCGGAGTGATTATTTGTATATCATTAAGCAACATCCTCAGAGACAGCTCGGTGTATTTCCTCACTGTTTCATTTAAATATACCTTATTGTTTCATTTAAATATAAAAATATCAGATATTTTTTAATTTTCTATTTTTAAATTTACAGACTACTGGCAAAGTTCTTAACTTCCCTCTATTCCCTCTTCTCAGCAGAGCAATATATAAGCACACTGTCATTACAAAGTGCAACATTTCTTCAGCTTCACAACACACTGACACAAAGCAGATGACATTTGTCCGCACTGAGACAACAGCTAAGCATTAAGACTGAATCTTATGAGTTTCCTTCTTCACAGAGTTACACAGCACAATGGTCTCCACAAGTGGAATGATCTATTTGAAACTCTGGAAATAGAACTAGATTGTTTATTTGAAAGCAAAAATAGATAGGTTTGAGTTAGACTAGCATGAGTTTCTGAGTTTGCATATACAGCAGTTGTTTGTATTTTCAAATGCATAGAATGCATATATCTATATATGCAACATACATATATATGGAGTGAATCTCACATGCCCTTATATAAATATATGTACATGTATCTATCTGTATATGCCCATCTATGCATAGGCATCTATAACTGCTTACATATATAACAGTGTGTTAAAGAACAGAACAGAACAGAACAGAACAGAACAGAATAGAATAGAATAGAATAGAATAGAATAGAATAGAATAGAATAGAATAGAATAGAATAGAATAGAATAGAATAGTCAAGGATGGAAGGGACCCTAAAGATCATCCCAACACCCCCGCCATAATATAAATTAAAACATATATATATATAAGGTAAGATTCAATTGTATAACATGAACTCAGATTCAGTTTTATCTCAATACGTATGGAACTATTAGCTAGGCCTCTGATTCACTAGACTCACCCTAAAAAAATTTAATTACATAATATGTGCTGAGAAATGCCTAGATACATGACAGATAATTAGTTTCATTTGAACATGTGTAGTGTATGAAAGAAATTAATTCAATAAACATTGAGCCTCTCACCCTGCGAAAGCATATGTGAGTTCAGTTGTAATAACTAAAATTATTCATGGGCAAAACTGTTTGCAGATCAAGGCTATATATGCGATTTGGTTGTTATATTATGCTAATTTCTGAATCTATTTCACCATAAAATCTGACAAGGCAGAATCATTTATGAGACATAAATATAAAGAATTGAATTATAGAGAGTCCTCAACATACATGACAAGATCAATTGTTAATTAACATTTGCAGATGAAGATATGCTGCTGTAGAGAAATTACTTAAGGGCATCTATTGATAACACTGGCCATGGGGTGAGATCCTTTCTGTTTGCTCCATATGGGCTGCCAGGATTTAAACACAGCAGCCCAGGAACAGCCATGCCCTGGGTAAAACCAACCCATTTACACTGACCGTCCCTTCCCTTGTACCCCTGTCACTGTCACAGCAAGTTGCTGTGGCTGGAACAAGTCAAACCCAGGCATCACATTGACCTGTTTAAAGGAAGATATTATCTCGTCCCCTGACTGCTACTGTAATTCAGGTAGAGAATTACCTTTCTGCCGATCAGATCCTGCGCCGATGTAGTTAGCAGAGCTTCGCTAGCATTAATGGGGCTGCACAGATTTCCATCTGTGAGAGCCCCATTTCCTCCACTCAAATCCAGACCAGCAGTAACCTGGCACATCAGACATTTAGGGTAGATCTCAGCTAACTTAAATAACTAAAAAATAGGGATTTAATTTGAGCATGCTACCTAGGCTTTCTCAGCAGCATTTCTTCTCCTCTGGGGACTTAGAGGGGGTCATTCATCCCACGTATCACATCATCATGGGTTCACCTCGCTGAAATGTGGACACCTTCCTCTGAGCTAGTCACATTGAGCTCCCTTCGCTGTTAACAGAGGGAAATACTTTTAGGGTGCGATGAATCTGATTTATTTTGCATGTCTATTTAAAGCCGAGATGAGTCCTGTCCTAGAAATGTCTGCTTGTCTTCACTGACTATGCAGGGTGACGAGCTCATGCGTGGGTGACGAAAGTCATCTCACCTATGTGACAGCTTCATTAGCAACAGTGTTTACACTGAGCAAAATAAAACACAAGTACAAAATGTTAACTAAAGCCGAATTTTGAATAGACTAATACTAGCATAATTAGAGATACAGATCTCAGTGCAAGGCAACTTTCCTAATCTCTGTTGCCTGGCCACAGTTTTGGGAGCAAGAGATATTTCTGAAAAGCAGCGAAACTTACTCCATGTCCTGTCTTCAACAGTCTTTGTTGAAGCAAATTTTTCAAAAGACTGCAAAAACTCTGCGTATTTCGGATAATCCCATACAAGTAAAGCCGTTTTGACCCCTAAACAGCCAGAAATTAGCTCTGTGAAGTATAAAAACTAATATAGATCTAAGATTGTGTGCTTTCACTAACTGTTACAACAGGAAAACAAATTTATGGATACCCCAACCTTATCTGAAACTAGACAGTCAAGACATTGACCTAACATTACTTTGAAGGAATGAGTCCCCCAACATTATGAAGAAAAATCTCCTTTAAATTAGCGTTAATTAAAGGACTCAGGTTTGTCACGCCCTAATCCTAGTATTTGTGCCTAAATTACAGGAAGGTAAATGAAGACAGGACAAAATAGAGGAAATTGTTGGACTAGCTTGCCCAAGGAAGTTGTGGATGCCCCATCCCTGGAAGTGTTCAAGGCCAGCCTGGATGGGGCTTTGAGCAACCTGGTCTAGTGGGAGAGAGGTGTCCCTGCCCACAGTAGGGGGGTTGGAACTAGACAATCTTCACGGTCCCTTTCAACCTTAACGATTCTATGATTCCATTAAACTGTTTTCTATGATGCTGTATTCGCAACCTTAAGCAGCCCATTGGAGACACTGGTGACCTCATCTGCAGGTATCAGGTCATCTCCATCTCCATTTGGCATCATTTTGGCGAACAAAACTCGGTTCCTTAAAAGCCTTGTCCCGTATTTTCCACACTGCTGTCCCTTATTCCCTTTCAGTACTTGTGGCTTCCATAAGAATAATGCATTTTCCAAGGTGGAAAATAAAAACTACAAAAGGAATCAGTTCCAGATAGGTTACAAAATGGATGTCTTACGCACCACCTTGCAGGTATTAGCCTTAGAAAGCTTTCTCAAGAAAGAGGAGGTTAGGATAGATGAAGGAGAACACAGTGGAAAATACCAATGAAATATAAGTATAGATGCCATTAATAAATCACAGGCCCAGCACATAACTCCACATAGTAATTCCCAGAAAGACAGTCCTAATCGATAATATATACATAACTCCTCTGAATTTGCTAATTTGTTTTTTAACAGTATGGAACCACTCCCTGATTTCAAAGCACTGTCCAATAACTCTTTGTACTATGTAAAGTACACATTTGGACATGTTGACTTCTCTAATTAGTCTATAAATACTTGACTTTTACCTACTGCTTTGGTAAGTGTGATAATTGCTGGGGAAAGGCCAAAGCATTTATGGTCAATCAGATGATGAGAAAAGGAATATGGCCCTTCCAGTGAGTAAAATGTAAGGCATTCTGCGGCAAGACAGAAGCTATTAGCAGGATCAATATTTCTCCTAGTACCTTAATAAATCATTATATCAAAGAACAGTTGCAGGATGAAGAAAACCTCATTCTACCAACAAGAATGCTTCCAAATCAGCAAATAAAACATCATTTAAATTACAAAGACCTAATTGGTGTACAAAGGCAAACAGCAAGCATAGAATACAGCCCTCTGATGCTTAAGCATGTAAGCATTTTGAATCATTAGTGAAGGAAGAAAAGCAGAAAGATAAAGAAACAGCTATGCTAAGAGCTCCACACGCATAATTTGCAAATTGGTAAATATGTATGAACCCACCATGCCGTAGCTGACTGATGACACTATGTTTGGTGTAGATATCATAGGTGGCAGAAAAAGAGCACCTGGAAAACAGGGTGGCCTTTGGTATCTTCAACACGGTACTGAAAAGAATCCCCTTGCTATTATTCTTACTGAGGCTTTTTCCTCATCTTCTCCTTAGTGAGCCAAGGAAAAGCTAAGGTTTGTAAACATTAGAGCGAGGGAAGGGAAGAAAAGTTCCAACTGATACTTTCAAGCAAGGGCACTGCACATCATTGCTTGCCCTGATCAGTTACCACCACCTGTAGCCCTGTAGATCTCTTGGTCACATGAGCAAGAAGGAAACTCTCAACAGAGCTAATTAGATTTCTGTCCAGGTAAAGATAGATGGATCACAGTCATGCACACGTCCCACACAGGAAGCAACCCTCCCAGCACACATATATGTCTGTGAGAAGATAAGGCATGCCACATCACTTCATAGGGGGTCGCAAACCTACACATTGTTATGGCCATCCCCAACTTTTTCAGAAACACCAATTTGCAGAGCTTCTGATTTACAATGTTACCTTTCAGCCTAATAGAGAAATGATGAAACCTAG